>NC_082388.1:3665255-3710255 GCF_031168955.1 Gadus macrocephalus
CACAATGAGATATAAGAGGAGCTAAAAGAAGAGATACAATAGGGAATACAAGAAGAGATACAAGAGGAGATACAATAGGAGCTACCATAGGAGATACAGGAGAGAAACAAGAGATACAAGAGATTGTATCTCCAATGCTAATTAATAACAGAAAGCGCGTTTAAGCAAGGCAAATTAATTAGCGGAGACGTCGGTAACGAGTCGGTGGTTTCTATCTTCAGGAAAGTTTTTTTGAAGTAGTATAATATATAGTTGTGAGTGAATAATGATAATATTGAGGATCAATATTCAAGTATGCTTAAAATAATGATGAAAAGAAGTTGATGCAGCGGCTGGGTAATAAGAATAATCAAATCCCGAGTCATAATCACAAGTTAATTAACATTTATTTCATAACTTTAATGTTTTGGTTTTTCGCTGTTTAAACTCGTTATCTTCTCATTATGGAAAGCTTAGCAGGGGCAGCCCAATAATCTTAGAAAATAAGTAAGAGAAAATCTCGTTAATGAGGAAATACTTAGATTTCACTGTCACTCCAGAGAGTCAACAGTAAACCAAATATCAGCAACTTCCGCAAGAGACTCATACTCACCGTTTCAGTTACTACTTATTGTATATTTGTATGTCATGGCACTTAATGTAGGCACTTATTGTATGATTGTACATCCTGACACTTAATGTACACACTTATTGTGTGTTTGTACGTCCTGGCACTTAAAAACAGTAGGGGAGAGCCGGGTCGATTGAAACACGGGACGATTGAAACACAGCGATTTCCTCGAAAACCACACATGGCTTTCACGTCAAATTTCGTCACTACGTTCAGTACGCAAGACTGACCAACCCCGCAAACTTTGTGTAATGACGTCCCACCGTTCAAATGTTATCCCCCGAACCTGTTTTCGAGAGCGCTAAATAAAATCCTTCCTGCGGTAGTTTTTTTGCAATAAATAGTTGTGTTTTTTGTTTCATGCCATAATAATATGACTATACAACAGATTTATTAGTACTTAAGCCTGTGCTAAAGTGTGCAATGTCAGAGTTTTGAAGTCTAGAGGTAAAAAAAGTTTAAGTGTCAGCAGTCGCTGTCGGGACGATTGAAACACTTGTATCAAACGCAACAGGAGTCATGTTATCCGGTTGACGTGGTAGTTTTTGTTTAAAATAAATAAAAGGATGTTCAACTGTGTATCCCTAAACATGACTTAGGACAGGGAAATAAGTAAATTTAATGCAAATTTAGTCGTCCAAAAGAAGAAAGGTGAGTTTTAATCTAAATGTGCATCTTGACAATTACGCACAGTTACGCACGGGCCAAAAATATATTTTAACCTATTTATATTATGCAGAATTATGTGAAATTTTAGCAATGACAAGTACACAACTATGTTGTCCGGTTTGTTGCATAAAAACAAGACTAAGGTCAATAGTTTCTTTTTAAAATATGCTGTTTCATTTGTCCCGCATGTGTGTTTCAAACGTCCCGACTAGGCGGGGCGTTTGAAACAGATGTCAATTTACGTTCAAAGTTAAAAAATAGCTCGATCATCCAACATATGTATTAAATTATACTTGTAACTAAGAGAACACACATGTCAGTTGTTGATCACATGTTGAAATTATTTGTATACGTAATGTCATCTTTGAAAAAGACGGTTAACTGAAAAGTGGTTAAATCGACCCGGCTCTCCCCTACTTAGCATGGTGTAGTATCTTACCCTAGCTATCTTTATTGTATACAGGCAATGGGTAAACCGATTGATTGTTAGTGCTTGGCACTTGGTTCTATTAACATTGTTACTTTACCGACGATATAGCGACATATGGTTTTTTCCCTTTCTTCTGACAAATGTACTTATTGTAAGACGCTTCTGATAAAACCGTCTGTCTGTCCACTCTGAATGTAAATGTAAAATATACCAACTGCCATTCTTCCTCATGCTATCAACCTAAGTATGTCTTTAAACCCAAAGGTCAGCGTTCCCGTTGGCCACTGATCATTTGTCGCCGTCTAACAATCAATCATTTCTCAGTTTTTCTTTCCGATCGATCACACCCGTCGCCCAGCTGTATTTATTACGCTGAGATACAAGCAAGAGAAACAAGCAGGAGATACAAGCTGAGATACAAGAGGCGATACTAGGAGATACATAAGGAGAAAAAGGAAGAGATAGTCCATCTCTTTTTCTCTCTCTCTCTCTCTCCCCCGCTCCCTCTCTTTTTCTCCACAATGTTGCTACTTCATTCAATTTAAATACAATACTAACAATATTGACATAATCTCAGCTAATTTATCTCCCTCTCCCTCTCACTCCCTCCCCCTTTCTTTCCCTTTCCCTCCCTCCCCCTCCCTCTCCCTTTCTCTCCTTCCTTCCCTCTCTCTCTCCCTCCCTCTCCCCCCCTCTCCCTCTCTCCCTCCCTCTCCCTCAACCTCACACAACTATCACCCCTATTTATTGACAGCGGTTCGAGTCTCTAAAATCTCCCAGCGATCGCTAAACTGTCGATATCCTTCACGCTCCGACCTATCAGCAGGATTAACCAACGATCAGATTTGTCGATCACCATGTGACAACTCCCTTCCGATAGTGTTTAGCAATTAGCATTCCTTAATCACGAATAACCATCAACCCTTGCTAACGAGCAATGTCTCGGTATACAGATCAAAAAACAAAAACAAAAAATAACGTGCAATTATGTACGCAACATACGTATATATATATTTAATATATATTTAACACATTTATCGGCATATTGCAGACGAAATTGAAACCTGTGCCCGGTTAAGACCACCAGGGGTCTCATTTAAAAAACTGTGCGTGGGATCATTACTAAAAGTGTACGTACGCCCAAAATCCAAGTTTTGCGTGCGCCAAAAAATATTCAGATTTATAAAACCCTGCGTATGCACACCGTACGCAATCTTTGCTTTATAAATCACAGAGTGCCTACAAGTGTGCGCAGCTGAATAACCTTCACCATTCCCTCCAAATCAGGGACAATATCAAGGTTAGGGAAAGGATTGTCACAGTCAGGAACTCTAAAACCATTGTAAAACACCCTTAGAAGAACACACTAGTTTCCAGTCAGTTGATGTCTCTCCCATTTTGTCCAACCAAGGCTGCGGCATCCTCCAGGTCTGGCCCGGCCAGCTCCACCACCTTCCCCAAAGTTGTGACCTTTGATTTGCAAAACATTCCTTGGAATGTTAGTCCGAAAGTGGCATGCCTTGAGAAACGTCCCCCCGAAATCACTGGTTCATTGAGCAACCAGTACAATGAGGGGGGGCAAACCACCCTTTCCTTCTTAAAAAGAGTCCAGACGTTAAAAACACTGCGGTAAAAGTCAGGAATGTTGTTAAAAACACATGGGCTCAAATCTAGTAAAAACAGTGATGTATCCAATCCATATTCACCGAAACGTCTTAAAATGGAACATGCCAGGGGTTTCCTTGGGCCCACGTTAGAAATTTTCTGATGAACTCCAGTCGGCGAGATGCAAAAATCGATGTCCCCTTCTTCCTTCTGGAGGTACAGGAGGCTCTGGGGTAGCTAATCCCCATTTCTTTTCATATAATCCTTGCTTCCAACAAACACACCCAGATACTTTATCCCACCCCTTTTCCACACTAGCCAACCTGGCAACTTTACACCTGTGGCTACACCTTTGCCGACTGCCAATGCCTCACTCTTAGCCCAGTTGACCCTTGCGGACGAAACTACGCTGAAGTTGTTTATAATATCCTCCATGATAGAAACGTCTCTTTGACTCTTGATAAAAACCACAACATCATCAGCGTAAGCAGAAATCTTCAAACAACCATTGCCCCCTGGGAAAACTACACCTGACAATTTCTTTCTTATGCTATGGAGTAGGGGTTCTATGGCCAGGGAGTACAGCATCCCCGAAAGACTGCATCCCTGCCTCACACCCCTCTGTACTTCAAAAGGGCCACTCAAACCATCGTTGATCTTCAACATACTCTCAATGTCAAGGTACAGAACCTGGATCATGGCTATGAAACCAGGGCTGAAACCAAAAACCTGCAGCGTGTGCCACAGGTATTGATGTTAAACCTGGTCAAAAGCCTTTTTCTGATCTAGGGAAATAAGACCAGTCTCTACTCCCAAAGAACCAGAGACTTCCAAAAAATCCCGAATTAACATGACATTGTCAGTGATCAGCCTGCCAGGCACACAATTGGACTGTTCAACATGGATCACCTCCGCCATCACCTTCCCCAGCCTTGTAGCCAATGCATTGGACAACAAGTTATAGTCTGTGCACAGCAGAGAGACTGGCTTCCAGTTCTTAAGCTGCTGCAAATCACCCTTCTTAGGAAGCAGCGTGATGACGGCCCACCTGCAGCTCAAAGGCAAACACCCTGAGGCCAGACTGTCTCTGAGGACATCACCGACGTCTCCACCAATGACTGACCAGAAAGACTTATAAAAATCTGCAGGCAGACCATCAATGCCAGGAGCCTTTCCACTTTTCAAACCCAAAACTGCAGCCTGCAGCTCCTCGGCAGTTAGGACTTCCTCAAGGGCTTTGTTGGGCTGGACCTGAGGAAGACCCTCTAAAAATGGCAGGTCTCTGTCAGAAATATCTCTGTCATTTTTTTTGTACAGCTCCTTATAGAAACCTGCTGCATACCTGCATATTCCATCAGAAAAGACACAGTTGCTCCGGTGTCAGTGCGCAAAGAATGGGAGATCATCCTCTGACCATTCCAGCACTCAAGGCTGAAGAAATAATGTGATGGGGCGTCCCTGTGCATTGCATCCCTAAAACGGGACCTGACCAGCGCCCCCTGTGCTTTGACGCCCAGCAGACTGCTCAAAGCTGTCTTTTTTGCTGTGAGGTGCCTCAATATGACCTCGATCTCCTGTGGACTCTGCAAGAGACTGCAGATCCACTACCTCAATCTCCAGTTCTCTCATTGACCTGGCTCTGACCCTGCTAACATTGAGAGTATGCTGTTGACATACTGCAGTGTCTGATCCGGCACTTGCTCACATCCCACCACTATTGTAAGGAGGTATAATCCTAATCCTTACTCTTACTGTACTCAACCCAAAAATAACTAAAAACCTCTTCAAATGCCAAAAAGCACTATTTGTGTTTACCTTATTGATTAAACCTTAGCAATGTACCATACAATGGTCAGTAAAACCAACAGGAATAATAAAACTGCTTCTAAAAATATTGAGGTGGTGCTTAAAACAATAAAACCTATCTAGCCTAGCTAGTGATAAAACATTGTCATTGTCTTCTAACCCTAACCCTGTGAGCCCAGGTGTACTGTTTCTGAATACCATGGAAACTTCTCCATACGTCCCTCAACTCACAAGACGCCGTTGGACGTGTGAGTCATCTCAGAGAGGCAGGATGAGGCTCCAGTTGATTCCTGTCTAACCTAGAATCTTCAGTACAGTTAAAATCACCTCCTAAAAATAAATACTCATCATTATCACATTGGATTATTACTTCGCCAAGTGTGTCTAAAAACCATAACCGGTCAGTCACTTTGGTTGGGGCATAAATATTAATAAAAAACAGTTTCACGCCTTAATACTGTGTTTTAACTTTTAAAAGTTGTCCTTCCACTACCACCTCCTCACTGTATGAAACTGGTTTAAAATTATTGGAAAACAAAATGCCCACTCCATCTCTATTAAAAGACATCTCCACTCTCCACTGTCACGTCTCTTATCTTTAATTAATTGATAGAGAGAAGCTCTTTTTAAACAGTCCCTTGCACCATTCAGATTCAATGTGCCAATTTTAAAATCACACATGGTTTTAAAAGGGAAGGTCTGCATTGAAAGAAACACAATAAAAAAGAGAACTGCTTAAAAACTCTAATCACTGGAAGCAATCTCAAATTTCGCTTTTACAATCAATTTTTTAAGGCGAAATATTTCCTGATCAGAAAAAACACTGTCAGAAGATTCCCCAGTGTTCTTTTTTCAAGCCAATATGTTTTACGGACTCAATAAAAGCATTCAGATTGGGGAAGTACTTTCCCACTTGTGTTCTGTGCCCTTTTGTTTTGTCTAAGAATCTTTTGATGCTTTCAAAATAATAATCAGTGGGCCTATATTCTTGTTCTTGGGGTTGAGGTCATTCATCAATTCTGTATCAGACTCCTCGGAAGAAGAGCTTATTATTCTTTTTACTTTGGAATTGTTCTTTTCAGCACCTAATTTCTTTCTTTTACATGACACTTTCAAGGAATCCTCTTCCATCACCTCCTCCTCTTCTTCTTCCATTGAAGAATGTGGGCTAAAATGTTACCCAAGGTCAGACCTTTTCTGCAGCTCCTGTGCCACCTCATATCCAACTACACACCCCTTCTGCACGAAAACAACATTGGGCGTCGGTCCAACCAAAGGCCCAACAAAACCATCCACCAAAGCCACCGGGGGAACAATCGTGGCATAAGCGGGTGACATCGCGGCCGCCAGGGGCAACGCGGAAATCGCGGGGGGCCGCAGACGCAAGAGCCGCCAGTGGCACCGACGCAACCGAGAGTACGCGACCGTGGCAGGCGCCGCGGGCACCGTGACAGCGGCCCGCGACGAGGGCACCGCGCCGGTGGCAGCAGCAGCTGCCAGGGTCACCGCGGCAGCGCCAGTAGCCGCCCCCGGGGACACCACGGCAGAGGCAGCACCAGCCGCCAGGGCGACTCCGACAGCAGCAACCGCCGGCGCCTCTGCATCAGCGGTAGCCGCCAGGGAACCGCGCCAGCGGTAGCGTCAGCAGCAGCCCCCGGGGCCACCGCGGCAGCAGCAGCGGCAGCCACCGATGGGACCCCGTCAGCGGCAGACGCCGGGGGAACCCCTGCACCACCGCTCAATGATGCACAAAAACGGGCAAAATGCCCCTCCTGTCCGCACTTGAAACACTTCAAATTGTCCGAAGTGGCAAAGACTGTGTAATCAAAATTTTCTACCATGAATTTCAAGACTAGATTTAGATCGGCTTCATTATTTTTTAAGACCATGAAACCATACCTTCTGTAGGTAAACACATGCTTTACACGGGGGGATTTTCCCCCAAGAACTACCAATTTTATGGGAGACACCAGGTGTCCGTTCCGGCCCAGTTCTGTCCCCAATGCCTCGTTTCTTACGTACGGAGGAACGTTCGAAGTGTTCACCCTTCTTGCTGGGCTTGCAAGCGGCAGAATTTGAGTAAATAAATATTGAATCACTACTCTATTAACCTTATCAAAACTATCTAGAAAAATGACCACCGCACTATTCATTCGCGAGGAAAACTTTCTCCCAAATTGCCAAGCAACACTCCTCCACGGACACCTGAGCAGCGGGGGAGAGCGTTACGCCATGCTGCCGTGAAAGCTTCTCCCCACCCGCCTCCGAACTCGTGCCTGTGGGCATTATGCCCTGCAAGGCCGGTAACGATGTTAACGTTAACGACGTTAACGTTAACGAAGTTACACGAACAATCCAAACAAAGTTGATGAACACAAATTAACCGACCAAACTAGAGAGGTTATTAATAAACAAAACGAACATACAAAAACAAACAA
Source organism: Gadus macrocephalus (assembly GCF_031168955.1). Taxonomy (NCBI): domain Eukaryota; kingdom Metazoa; phylum Chordata; class Actinopteri; order Gadiformes; family Gadidae; genus Gadus; species Gadus macrocephalus. Next base: position 3,672,814 of record NC_082388.1, read on the forward strand.
TTAGACAATAATAAAGTTAGAAAAATCCCTCACTCACCACGCCAAACGCTCAGCCGCACTCGCTCACATTCATTCACGCATGCATGTGAGAGAGAGAGAGGGAGAGAGAGAGAGAGACAGACAGAGAGAGAGAGAGTGAGAGAGAGAGAGAGAGTAGATAGACGCACACAACACACATCGCACAGCGCCTCAGCTCGCACAATGGCAGCACAACCGCAGATTCGACGGTCGAGGAGGGACACAGCATCTCTCTCTCTCTCTCTCTCTCTCTCTCTCTCTCTCTCTCTCTCTCTCTCTCTCTCTCTCTCTCTCTCTCTCTCTCTCTCTCTCTCTCTCTCTCTCTCTCTCTCTCTCGGTGCGCCTGAAGCATGGTGGCATTCGACGATCTGAGCCAAATGCACGGCTTCAGGATCTCCTCGACTTTTCCGTGCTCGGTTGCGGACTGCAGTTTGGCAGTAGGAGAGGTGGTCGGGTATAGCAGTATTATGTCCGCTGCCCGGATGAATGGAGCAGTTGTGATTTTTTTTGACAGTGTAAGGAAAAAGAAAAACAAAGGAGTGGAGACCGGCATCGTGGTTAAGGATTCCTTTGGGTCACCATCTCCAACATCCCCCAAATTATCGGGGATGAAGTGTTGATCAGGGAGTTGTCAAGGCACGGGAAAATTGTGTCGGCTATAAGGAAGTTGCCGTCGGGTTTCAAGTCTCCCCTGATGAGACATGTCGTGGGATAAAGACGGCAAGTTCATATGATTTTAAATAAGAAAGATGCTAAACGGAATATAGTTTTCAGTATAAAAGTGAATGATTTTGATTATGCAGTGTTTGTCAACTCTGACACTCTAACAAATGCTTTTGCTGCGGGAGGGAGGGGCATCTCGTGAGAACTTGCCCGGAGAAAACCCCTGGAAAACGAGCTGAGCCTGCTGAGGTGACAGCAGTGTGGTGAAAATCCTAAGAAAGTGTAGACTGTGACAGTTTCTATGGTTACTGCTACAGCATGATGACGTCAAGGGGTGCTGAGAATGCTGGGCACGTTGGTTGTTGTGTGTGGTTCTTGGCTAATAAAAGCTAATGGGTGTTACACCGTGACTGTTGACAGTCTTCCTCATTCATGCACGTCTACATGGTGCCAGAATTTAGCTGAATCTAATCTAAGATGGCACAAGGACTCTGCCAGATCGACCCACTCGTCTTTAACAAGGATATCGCTCACAACTGGGAGAATTACAAGAGGGAATGGCACGTCTATAGCAACGCCGGGCTAACAACGGCTAGTACGAAAGTGAAAGCCTACACGTTTCTCAACCTCGCCGGCTGGAGGCATTGGATAAACTCGACACGTTTGATTTTGCGGCCGGCACAGATCGCGAGGACCATGCCGTGCTGGTAAAGAAATTTGAGGAACTATGCCTGCCAGTAAAGAACGTAATAATGGACAGACATGCATTCAACACAACTGACCAGAAACGGCACGTGTCAATCCAGTCATATGTTTCCACGTTGAAAGTAATGGCCAAGAAATGTGACTTTGGGACACTACATGATGAACTGATAAGAGACAGTTTGGTCTGTGGTATTCACAGTGACACTGTCCGCGCACAGCTTTTGAAGGAGAAGAAACTGGATGAAAAGATATTTTCATCCACTTGTTTAATGAGTACATAGATGAGTTTCACGAGAGAGCGCACTGAGCTAATCTCATTGTGAAACCATTAGCCGTCTTGAATGATGCACTGTTAAAGAATTAGACATGTCAAGGACATAACCTAAATGTTTTCTGATTACGGTAGTTATGGATTAATCTATGAATACATACATTATACAATGTTTTGTAACCTTGAATGAAATTTGACTTAATAATTATTATATTGCTATATTAGCAACTGCAACGCTGCTGTGTAGAGTTGTGTGTCAACTGAAGGAGGCGAGAAAAAAAAAGAGATGAAGATGATGAAGACAGCGATTATGTTAGTATCGATAATGTTGCACATAAGTATCTAATCCGATTTTTTTTTTTTTCATTTTGATCGATTAGTATCTGAGTATAATCTTTTTTGACAACCCTACACTATATACATGTGTGTTAACAGGATTCTGCGTGAATGTCATGATTCGGTCTTAACCTTTCATATTTACTCCTCTCTTAGTCGACTCACCTATATGCCACCACTAGATTGACAAACTCTCCCTGTGCTTTCATCCTCCAAACTTTCTGTCTCTCCCGCTGGCTCACTAGCTCTACTCTGAACACAACAGAGGAAACATGGAAGGAATAATATCACAGATATCAGCAAACTATTTACCAGTAGACTACTGAAACACACTATAGACATCAGTGCCACTGCCAACAGGATTCTGCTCTAATGTCACAATTCGGTTTAAACCATTAATATTTACGCTTTTATCCAAAGTAACTTACAAATTGCATTGAACATAGGAAAAGCCAAGGCTCTATTAGTTTCCAGAACTCCTCTCTTAGGCTACTCACCTCTATGTCACTACCAGATTGACACACACTGCTTTCATCCTTTCATCCACCAAAGTGGACATGCCACAGGGAAGAAATATTATCAGATAACAAGTACTGTTCCTCTCTCAGATAGTCAACAAACCACTTTTGATCTGAATGACAATAATTCTATGGCTAGTTTTTTGTAGTCTATTAACTCTACTGTACTGTAATGCTACAACTGATAGGTTAACACTTCTCATTTTATCACCCCTCTTTAGTTACTTTGTTTCTTTTCTGAGACGAGGCAAAACATTGCCGATTGTCTCTGCAACCCTCTTGCTTCCTCTTGCTCATGACGACTGTGAAATAACACAAGCTCCACTAACATCATGAGAGACAAGTTAAAACTTCACGCAGGCTTGTTGTTACAATGAACAACATTGATAGTTCCTAAAATGGAGTGCTGAGAATGGTTGCGCACTTCGTAGGCCTACAGTGTATGTGAAAGATTTACCCATGGTGACATACACAAGTGCGTGTGTGCGACACAGCCAATTTTGAGGCAGGCCTGGCTAACATGAGATTCTACTATCATCCTTACCTCCCTTCTCCTACTCCCAATCATTTGCTCTTCTCTTTCGCTCTCCAAACCTCCAAGCCTAGTTACCCTAAAGAGGATGGTGAATTCACTTAAACCAGCAAAGGTTGCTAATGCACATTTGTTACAGCTTGCCAACACCTTTACTGTCACTGGCATTTGTTAATTTGTGAATCAGGCCTCTCTCTCTGTCTCTCTCGCTCTCTCTCTCGCACTAAGCAGCACCAAATACAATCTTGACGATTTTTGTAGTGCTGTGTGTAGTGTAGCCACACGTTTGCCCCATTCTGAACTTGAACACGCCGTTAATTTCCTTTCCTAGCTCCTCTTGTTTATGTTGGTAGCTTAGCCATGTCATGTCACGTTGTCAACATTGGATACATGGAGCAGAGCATAGTGGGTCATATGTCCGATACTTTTTGGAAACGTTTTCTTCATAAAACGTGCCAGACAGATTTTGTATACATTTTATTCCTTAGTATTAGCTACATGGGTATGCCGTCTTTCAGAACCTTTCATTAACTGCACTAAAGAGAGAAAAACTAGTGCATCCTTATTCTGAAAATGCACTTCCGAATGCATCTCTGTCCCCAGCATATTTAAAACCAAACTGCCCATGCATTTAGATCTAAAGGGGAACATTTCGGAACATTGAGACGTCGGCATAATGAGGCCGGGGCCAACGTCATCTAGCTGGCTTATTACATAGGTAACACATAGCTAATGATGCTGCTCGCTAGAGAAGCGACAACAACCCACGAAATTTGAGAGACACTATCAAAAGCTTCATAACTTACCTGTGTTTTCGATCGTAACACGCCACTCATTTGCTGTTGTTGATGTTTTTGATTCCGTGGTCATGTAAAAAAGACGGTTGATGACCAATGCAATCGAGTGACAAGTCACCGTCACCGAGCCGCACGTGCGGGGACGAATCAAATCATGGATCTATCCCATTGGCTAGCTAGCCCGAACAGCCATATTCTCATTGGCTGTAAGAGCTGTAGATGGAATCGGATTGAGTTATTAGGGTGTGCGGCGCGCACTTTCGGGCATCTGGTAAGGATGCCCACTGGGCGCCTTCCTTGGGAGGTGTTTCAGGCACGTCCAGTGGGGAGGAGACCTCGGGGAAGACCCAGGACTAGGTGGAGAGATTATATCTCAACACTGGCCTGGGAACGCCTCGGGATCCCCCCGTCAGAGCTGGTCAATGTGGCCCGGGAAAGGGAAGTCTGGGGCCCCCTGCTTGAGCTGCTCCCCCCGCGACCCGACCCCGGATAAGCGGATGACGACGATGAGGATGAGGCGCGCACTTTGTGCAGAGATGCGTTCAGGGAACGGAGTGTACTTCAGGGAAAACCTAAGTGTTCTACCCATATAAATATTGAATTGCTATATCCCTATTCCCAGCGATTTATTGGGGGGGACATTTTGGGCATATCTGAACATTGGGGGGGACTTGTACCCCCCAATGTATATGGCCGCTACGCCTATGGAGCAGACAGATCCATGCGCTGCGGTCAGAGGACGGACACCAGCTCACAGACATAGTAGAGTACCAGGTGAATGATGCTGTTTTTGACTCGTTCTGTGAGAACCTGCCCACAGTGTCAGAGGAGACTAACAGGGAGCTGGAGGGGCCCCTAACTGAGGAGGAGGTGTTTGTTGCCTTGCAGAGTGTATAGGGGGGTAAGGCTCCCGGTATTAATGGGTTGCCCTCTGAATTCTCTGAGTTTTCTGGACTGTACTTCTAGACATGCTGGGGGTTTTCTCAGAGAGCTTTGAGGACTCCTCTCTCCCACAGAGCTGCAGGAGGGCTGTGCTCACTCTGCTGCCCAAGAAAGGAGACCTGCAGGAGATGAAGAACTGGAGGCCCGTCTCACTTCTGTGCGTAGGTTACAAGCTGCTTTCAAAGGTCCTGTCCAACCGGCTGAAGAAGTTGATGGACCAGCTCATTCACCGTTCTCAGACTTGGTGTGTGCCCGGCAGGTCCATTGTTGACAATTCTCACTTATTAGGGATATTTTGGAAGTCTCCGGTTCTTTGGGTTTAGATACTGGTCTGGTTTCTTTAGGCCAGGAAAAAGCTTTTGATCGGGTTGAGCACCGCTACCTGTGGAAAGTTTTACAAAGGTACGGCCTCAGCCTGGGTCTGATAGCTAAGATGAATGTCCTGTATGAGGACATTGAGAGTGTGCTAAAGATAAATGGTGGTCTGTGTAAACCTTTTAAAGGGAAAGAGGTATTCGACAAGACTCCATGTCTGGTATGTTGTATTCACTGTCTATAGAACCCATGTTGCACAATGTTCGTGGTTTTATTGATGGCCTGTTTTTACCTGATATTAGTTCAAATTTTATTTCATCAGCCTATGCAGATGACATCATCATTTTTATAAAAAATCAGAAGGACATTAATAAATTGGGCAAGATTGTTGATACATTTGGGAAGATCTCACCTGCCAAAGTGAACTCGGAACTCGGCCATGAGTGAAGCGCTGGCAGTTGGGAGGTGGTCTGCGGGTCTGCCCCAGCTGCCGGGGGGGGCTGAGCTGGAAGAGGGGGGGTTTAAAATACCTGGGGGTTCATCTGGGGGATGAACAGAGAGAAAGGAAGAACTGGGAGGGTGTGTTGGAGAAGTTGGAGGGGAAGCTGGCTAAGGGTGCACTCACACTAGGCCATCTGGCCGTGGCCGTTGGCCGTTTTCACACCTAACCGTGCTGAAATGGCCCCATTGTTCTCTGGCCTGCACTCACACTAGGCCATCTGGCCGTGGCCGTTGGCCGTTGCAACTGTGGCCTGGCCACGGTAGGCTCTTGTACATACGTCATCACGTCGTAAGTAACATGTCATCACCAAGCGTCCGCTGCATGGACCATAATAAAGTCTGCCGCCAGTCAGAGTTCTAACAACAATGGACAACAACACAGAGAACACAGTTCGCACTTTGCTGAGTCTGTTGCTTATTTGGGTATATGTTTACCGTTTAATGGGAAAGAAGGCTCGTCGCCTTTATTATGTCTGTGGTCCTCGCATGGACTCTGCATCATCCAGCTCAGGTTGCGTAGCCGTGCGTGTGCGCGTGTCGGCTCATTAGCATCTGTACCGTAGCGGCCCGTACCGTAGCAGTACACCTCTCCCAAGTGGCCAAATTGGCCTGGCCTGGCCAGACTGGCCACACTCACACTGGCAGATTTGAGCACGGTTAGGTGTGAAAACGGCCACGGCCACGGCCAGATGGCCTAGTGTGAGTGTACCCTAAGTGGAGGTGGCTGCTTCCCCGCATGTCCTATAGAGGAAGGGTCCTAATTATTAATAATCTTGTAGCGTCCACCTTGTGGCACAGACTGAAATGTTTAGAACCCTCTGTAGAAAATTAACATGCAAATGTTAATTTTAAACTTTTTCTGGGAAGAGTTGCATTGGGTTCCTCAGAGTGTGTTATATCTTCCAAAAGAAGAGGGGGGGGCAAGGGTTAGTTAACCTGGGGAGCAGAGCTGTGGCTTTCAGGCTGCAGTTTATCCAGTGGTACCTCTTGGGCATGATGATGTCGTCTGGAGACAGCCAACAGGCATAATTTAAGGAAGATAGCTGGCCTCTTTTTAGACAAATCTTTGTTTTTATTGAATTGTTTTTTTTTCGTGTGTGTAGTTTGCCTCCTTTTTATCGTGGTGTTTTCAAAGCATGGACTCTTTTTAAATGGGACGGACTGGGGCCCGCTGTGTCTCTGTTCTGGCTCCTGGAAGAGCCCCTGGTGTGGCTCGGCTGGATGTGCAAGGCGGCAGCAGCCCTGGCCTCACCCAGCGCCTGCGCTCCACTGGGGTGGTCAAGCTGAGGCAGGTGGTGGAGGAGGCAGGGCCCGGGCTCCACAACACTGAGGCTTTGGCTTCTCTCTTGGGTCTGAGGTCCAGCCGGCACACCAGAGACATCATGAACCAATGGATTAGCAGACTGAACAGTGAGGGGCGAGAGATGCTGAGGGACTACTTCAGCAGGGCGGATGTACCAGACAAAGGGGATCTGTCGGTGGACCAGTCCAGACTGGTGAAACCCATGGGCCTTTCCAAGTCCAGGATGGAGTTAGTAACTTTCAGGGAAAAGTATAAGTACTGTGTGGTGGCTACACACAAACACAACCTGAGCAATAGGAGGGACACAGTGGGGAAGAAGAGGCTGCAGGGCCGTGTGCCTGTATGGAGCCTCCTTTACAAGCCTCCCCTAAACAAGAGAACAGGAGACCTGCAGTGGAGGATCCTGCAGGGGGCTCTGTCTGTGAATAGTTTCATTGGAAAAATCAACCCCACGGTGTCCGAGAACTGTCCATTCCGTCAAAAAAATTTAGACTCTAGTCCATTGCTATTTGGACTGTCACAGACTGAGAGTCCTTTATCATATTTTAAAAACAGTGTTTTTAAATTGTGGAGAGGTTTGGTCAGAGTCTGCTTTTATCTTTGATGATGGTTACGATAAGGAAAATTCCAAAAATTGGTGTTTGTTGAATTTTGTGGCCTTGGGCTGGCAGAGATGTTTGGGGTCCAGGCCAGAGTCAGGGTGGACTTCAGGGACCACTCATTAATGGGCACAATGGAAGAGTTCAGGGACTTATGGTGCTTCACCTCAGCAGTATGCACTGTGCAGGAGGGGAAGCTCTTTTTTAACTCTGTGTTTTAATGAGTGTGTTTATTTATTAATTATTGCTGTATAATCTAATGTTTTTTTTGTCTGTGTTTAAAAGGTAAATTATTGAAGAAAGAAACTGTGAATACTGGTTCACACTTACGTTTACACACCGACGGCGGAGTTCAACCACGCAAGGCCTGACAATCACCCACTCATACACACATTCACCCATTCACAACAACTCTCTCTCTCTTTGTGTCACCCTGACAACCGTCAAGGCCGCACACTGGAGGTAATTACCCAGAATGCACCTCTATTCACCGTGTGTGCGCCAAGCGGCAGCTGTCAATCAACGAAGCCCTGCGTCTTTAATTGGCCGTGATTGAGGGTCAGTGTCATGTGACGCATCATGTGACGCATCATGTGACGTGAACACAGCCAACCAGAGAGAGAGTACGGAGGTGAGGGGAATCAATACTGCATAAATACGAGTACTTTGAGTACTGAACTCGAATGCAGTGTTGCCAACTTAGCGATTTTGTCGCTATATTTAGCTACTTTTCAGACCCCTTTGGCGACTTTTTTTCAAAACAGCGACAAGCGACAAATCAAGCTCCTTTTTCAGCTGTTATTGGTGACTTTTGGCGACTTTTTGAGGTGAAAGCACTATCGCTATTACCTCTTCACAACGAGCACCGGGTGCCTGCGCGGCCCCTCCCCCGTCTCAAAGCACTTACAGCCAGCCCAGTCCTCGTGCAGCAGTCCCTCCCAGCTGCTCTGTTAGCAGGAGCTAACAGGAGACGTTCACGCCTCGGCATCCGGGCTGCAAATTAATCCGCGTCCCGGCCAGCAAGCCGCCGCCGACTGATCCCGGACCCTGACGTACAGTCAGGGCGGGAAAATTTAATATTTTCTTTGTCTAAATAAAATAATAAATCGCTGTGTTACATTGACTCACACTGCCTCAGGCTCAGTCACTTCACCTCACCTCGTCCACTGTGTGTGTGTGTGTCTTTACCATGTCGCAGTCAAAACTTTATCAACAAAAATATAGGAAAGAGTGGGAAGCAAACACTGCTTTTAAGGGCTGGTTAAAGCCGTTTATTGTCCCGCTTGATGATAAACGAGCATACTGTAGCTATTGCAAGGTCGATTTCTGTGCCAAACTCAGTGAAAAAAAAAAGCATATTCAAAAGGCAAAGCCTTACAGTTCAGCTCAAACAACGCTGCCATTTACGGTAAGCAAAATTGGGACTAAGCAAAAAAATAAAATTGTGTTTTTTTCTTATACTTCCGGTTATGCAAATTAGGCGATGACGTCATCTAGCGATTTCTGGCGACTTTTAGGAGAGCCAATAGCTACTTTCCTTCCTGAAGAGTTGGCAACACTGCTCGAATGTAGTATATGTATATAATGCTGTGTTCCTCAATACTCGGAAGACAGACTTCCGAGTCGAAAGGCGAAGATCTCACAGCTTTCTTGCGGCATTTCTGAGGCACGCCCCCTTTTTGTCTTCATCTTTCTAAAATCTGAGAGTAGACCGAGAGCAGTGATGCGGTCTACTCTCACTGATGCTCTCGGTCTACACTCTTCACACTTAATTATATTGCTACTTTATTCTTCACACTTAATTACATTGCTACTTTATTCCGGTCACCAATTTATACATTGCATGGTCTTGCTGTGCGTGCAATACAATGTAAAGTTGTGTTGTTTGTTTTCGGGCTGGTTTGCTAAAGAGGCTAATGTAGCTAACAATAAACAACGACTAGCCAATTTCATGACACAATCGCAAAGAAGTACAGGAATGCTATGAATGCTCCGAGACCGGAAATTACATCAAAAGTACAACTCGGAAGGCTGACGTCCAAGGATTCAGGAACACACCATAAGCACATGGAAGTACTGAACTCCTTTTGTGATTTTGTAGTTAATGTACATCAGGGAAGTATATGTATATTAGTGAAGTATATGTATCTTAGTGAAGTATATGTTTATTAGTACATTAAATATTAAACTGCTGTGGAAGTTTATAGCCTCCCTAAACTACAACGCCGACACACAAGCTACGCACATGCTACACACTCCGCGACTCGGCGACACATAGATTCATGCCGGGCGACAGATCACCTCCGACACCGACCGAGAGGGACGCCATCACGGTTTCCGAACGAGAGACCACCATGAAGGTGTGAATGAATGGGTGAATGTGTGAGTTGCAAACACTTTGGTTTGGTTTCCATCGCACGCTTTAATAATTCACACCAAGGGAGGGGAGGGGGGTGTACAAAGACGATGGGTGTGTGTGTGTGTGTGTGTGTGTGTGTGTGTGTGTGTGTGTGTGTGTGTGTGTGTGTGTGTGTGTGTGTGGGTGTGTGTGTGTGTGTGTGGGTGTGTGTGTTTGAGTGTGTATGTGTGTGATTGTTAGTGTGAGTTTGTGTGTGTGCTTCTGTGCAGAGGTCAACAAGACCTGCTATGATGTGTTTGGGAGGAGGAAGGGGAGAGGGAGGGGGAGGGAGGGAGGGAGGGAATGGAGGAGGATGTGGCAAAAGGGTAACAGATAACGTTAAAAAAATCTGTGCTAAATCAGGAAGCTTTGAGTCGGTGAGAGAGACAGCAAGATGGGGAGAGAGACAGAAAGAGAGAGAGAGCAAGAGAGAAAGTGGGAGTGAGAGAGAGAGCGAGAGCGAGAGTCAGATAGCGTGAGCGTGAGAGAGCTAGAGTGAGGGAGAGAGGGAGAGGGGCTTGAAGAGCGAATTAGTGCAAGAGGAACACAGTTGATGATACTTGCATTAAGACGTGCTCTCGGCGTCTTACACCGTCTCCCTGTCTTCCCCTCTCTTGTTCACAGCCTTGCACGCCCTCCCTCGCTCACTCTCCTCCTCGTCTCACCTCCTTATCTCGCCCATGCACCCCTCGCACGCCCTTCCTCTCTCACTCTCTCCCCTCTGTGGTTTCTGCCTTATCGTCCCTTGGGAATTCTCTGTCTTGCACTCTCTCGCTCTCTCTCGCTCTTGATCTCTCTCTCCTTCCCTTCACATCTTCCTTCTCTCTCTCTCTCTCTCTCTCTCTCTCTCTCTCTCTCTCTCTCTCTCTCTCTCTCTCTGGTCTGTTCCGCAGTGCACACTTTTATCCCAGAACACCTTTACCCACACCCCCATCTCCGACGCAGGTGACTAAATATAGTCAATACTGCATATTATATACATATATATATATATATACATATTTATATACATATTTATATATAATATAAATATATATTAACTATTAGGGGTGTGCATTGGCACTGCCCTCACGATTCGATTTGATTACGATTCACGAGGTAACAATTCGATTCGACGATGCATTGTGATGCATTGCGATGCATCAAAATTCTACTGCACACAATAAGGCACATTTTTCCACCTTCCACTCCCAAACCTACTGCAATTAAATGCCAGGCTTTGTCCTTTCTGACATTGTCCTTGATGATATATTTCATAAATCATTTTATGTTGCTCCACTTCGACAATCAGTCTCTCGTCGTCCATGTTGCCGACCCTCTGAGACCCTTTGATTGATTGACTGCTGACCTGGTGCCATCGTTCATGACGCGGTTCAGCAACGGCTCGCGTCAAAAATAGAAGTGCTACGGAATGGTAGCGCTGCGGCACGCCGCACCGCTTCTGGGACGCTGCTGAGCCGGTGGAAAGGGTTTCATTGATTAGAGAGGCAGCGATCAGCAGCAGTGACCGCGGCACAGCCGTTCCGCGGCGCTTACGTCCCCGGTGGAAATCAGGCTAGTGTTGTTGTTGCTAGCTAGCGCCGCTGCTTAGCATGTACTTCACAACTCTATTGTCCACTTGAGGCCCGAAAATAAACAGCGACATAATCGATTATGGCACGTTGCCGCATCGATGCTGAATCGTGCATGCCCCGCATTGCGATGCATCGCCGAATCGATTATTGTTGACACCCCTATTACTTATGTACTGATTAGTAGTCCCGATTTATTATTATTATTATTTATTTATTTATTTCATATAATGGTCTGGCCCACGAAAGTAGTTCATCAGCGGCCCTATTGACACTGGGCTGGCCCAATCACATCCCCTGGGCTGACCCAACACCAATCCCTTTCGATTTGGACCTGCCTACATAATGCATTAGGACGGTAAACAAACTCAGCTTGGCCCATGGCCTTGACATTCTTGACACGTGCACGCTAGTCTGCGGCCCATTGGCTGTCTTCTGTACTGACTAGGGGCTCGTCCAATCATATCACAAAACACCTTCTACCTTTAGCTTGGTCGGTGCACAGAAACGCACGTTTCGTGAGAATCCTCCAGTCCAAAATGGAGAGAAAGAGAAAAGGGGGTGCAGAGAAACTGCGAGACAAGAAGAGGCTTGCTCTTCAAGCCAATGCTGCCAAATGTGGCAAAATATCAGAAATGTTTGCCACGGCAGGGCCATCCTCAGCTCCCGTGGATGACAGTGATGCTGGTGGCGATACGATACAACGACCTACGGTAAGCTTACTGATCATGAATTAAAACGTCTCTAAAATATGTTTGACTTAGGACCTATGTTCTATGGCCAAGTTCGTTTGCATTGTAAATACAAGACAAGTCTGTAGCTGTTGCTAGCCCTCAGCCTACTCTACTCTGAAACAGCCAGCCGTTAGCCTACACTCTAATGTTGTGTGTTTGAGTGGTGGGCTAGCCCGTTAGCCTATTGGTGCGCGGTCCAGATACCGAATTATGATAGCCCTATACTCCGTCCAGGGGTATTTTTCGGTAAATCACATTCAATAGTTTAATATTATAAATGAGATTCACACTGTCATAATTTAGCCTTGCACATATCCAGTCTATGGTAGCCTGTGAAGTGCTAATGTTAATGCATTGCGCCCTAACGTCATGCCATGCATTATTCAGAATGTACAGTCCCGTGCGTGAAGTTGACAAGCATTTGCAGTTAAGCATAGCCTCCGTGTACTTTTGAAGTTAAATTGAAAAAATAGTCTAATGGTGGTCGCTGGGACAAAACCAGTTGAAAACCCCTGTGCTAGAGAATAGCTTCTAACGCCAAATTCCAACCCCATGTTTGTGGGATGAGTAGTAGGCTCCCTTTTGACTGGGTAAGTTCACAATTTAGTGGGTACTACTCTTGATACAGTAGAGTAACATCTGATCCATCATTTCTTCTCTTCTCTATTCTTTGTCTTTGTCTTCTATTTTTCGTCTTTGTCTTCTATTAAACGCAGGTACACACCCAGTCGGATGAACTCTACCCATTACTGTGATGGACGTGGAGTATACTTTTTTTGTTAATAAATAACACCTTTTGGAAGTGTATAATGCGTCCACTCTCACTGATTGATTTTAACTCATTGCATGGCTTAAGGTATGTGGAAAATAGTTGCACAGTTGGAGTCAGGCTTTTAGCTAGGATTTTTTGTACAGCACTTGATAGTTTTTAGGTAATATTACAATTACACTGATTTATTTATATGTTTAGTAATTTAATACATAATAACAGTGAGTGTAACTGAAACTAGGCAACAAGGTACAAAATTCAAGTAACAACTTTAACAAAAAGAAACAACTTTCTACACAACTTTAAAGTGTATGATGTATATTGTATTGTATTGAATTTAGATTAACTAAGACCACCACCTTAACACACAAACTCTTGTTGAACTCATAAAGTAGTAGGTTCAGTGACGTGCGGTGAGACAGCTGTCTTCTGTAGCTTCTGCGAGCCTGTGAATCAATGTTTCGTTGGAATCATGATGTAACGTTGTTGTAGCGGGAATACAGCAATGCTATTTTCTAATTGGCAGGGCATATGTATGATTCTAGACTTCACTAGGGCACTGAAGCGACTGAAACGGTGAACTTTGATCACATTCAGCCAAGTTAACAGGTAAAACGGGAGAAAAATAGGGCGTCTTTAGGCCGTCCTGCCTAAAAGTAGGGCGTCCCATTTCTTCTTATTTTTTAGTAGACTATAGGGCAGACGCCCTGCTAGCTAAAAGCCTGGTTGGTGTAGACATTCGAGAGACCAAAAAGACTGAAAAGGTGTGTTATCGAATTTAGTGGGCCGGTCTGGTTCAAAATGCCCGGGCCGATTTTTTGTCCCAATCCGCCCCTGCCCTCACCCCCTCCCTCCCTCCTCCCTCACCCCTTCCTCTCCCTCCCTCCCTCCCTCCTGTAAACAACCAGTGTGGGTTATTGAGGATAACCACGGCATTGAGATCAATGCAGTCTCCACACACTCTTGAAGGGTCATTGAAGTAACGGAAAAATGATCCAACTGCGTCTCTGTGGGAAGAGCCGAACGCAGAGAAACGAAAAGCCTGTTTCCCCTCGAGCGAATAATGTGCAAATGTGCCGCTACGAATGGGCCCTGCAACACTAAAATCAAACCATTGGTTTTGACGGCAGCATACAATTCCAGCTGATGGAAGCCATTCTTTCAAAATGGAGTCGCAACTTATCAATCTCCCTCCCTTCATCCACAGCATTAAGAAGAAACAAACACAAGACAAGAGCGGTGTTATATGCGTCTGAACGCAAAACTACACAACTGGATAACCTTCATCTAAGACGAGAGAACTCTCCACATCGGGATCGACGCTATTTAAAAACGACGGTAGATGAGAGAGAGAGAGAGAGAGAGAGAGAGAGAGAAATATAAATATATAGAGAGGGAAAGATCGAGAGAGAGACTCTGAGAACTCTCCGCATCATGATAGTTGCTATTAAAAACACGACAGGAATTGTCACCCTTTCGGCAGTTGTACTTCTAGGCTGTGACTCTTTCGTACGTCGACTTTAAATACATCCTTTCCCCGAAGCGTGGAAACATAAATAACCTTCAGTAAAGTAAGTGAGACTACGCAGAAAAGTAAGTGAACACACCAAAAAGCAAAATAAAATCAAATTGTTTCGAGGCACAAAGTGAATGCGTTCCTAAACATGCAGAGGTTAAAGCTTTGAGGACAAAACTGTGTGGTTTAACACCTTAAATATCTCATTACGTTTACATTCAGGGCATTAATCAGACACTTTTATTCAGAGAGACTTACAGTAAGTCCAATGTCAGAAGGAAGGATATTTTCCCGAAACAAACGCACCAAAATGAATTTCTCCTTGCAAACCAAAATCGCAACGAAACATCTCGTCCTAGAAACAACGAATCAAACGCACCAATGAACATATCATCCTTGCATACCAAAACATGCATCAAAACATTTCATCCTGGAATACACAGAACAAACACCCCAAAAACATCCTCTCACACCCAAAAACGCACAACAACTTGTCATCCTTGAAAAATCAAAAATCAAACGCACTAAAAACACGCACTGAGATATCTCATCCTTGCAAACCAACAATGCACCAAAACATTTTATCCAGGATAATATTTAACAAACGCACCAAAACATCTCATCCTCACAATCCAAAAACACATCAAAACATTTCACTGGGGAATGCACGAAACAAACTCCCAAATAAACATTTCATCCTTGCACACCAACAATTGACCAAAACATCTCCTCCAAGAAACAATGAATCAAATGCAGCAAAAACATTTCATCCTACAAAATACGAAACAAATGCCCCCAAGAAGATGTCATCCTAGAAAAAACAAAACAAACGCCCCCAAAAACATCTCATCCACTTACACCAAAAAAACACACAAAAACATCTCATCCCCACAAAAACAAACACACCCACAGCCCTCTCAGCAAGAACCTCTAACGTTATGACCCCATCGTTTATCATCGTCGTGGCGACTCACCGAGCACCCCCAGGCGGTAGTTGATAGTGATGACGATGACGTTGCCGTAGCTTGCCAGGATGCTTCCGTCGATCATGTTGCCGGTGCCCTCCATGTAGGAGCCCCCGTGGATGTACACCATCACCGGCTTCAGCCCATTCTCGTCATGGATGTCTGCAGGGAGGAGGATCGGGGGGGGGAGACAGTTAGCAGTCAGTTGACCTTTACACCTCAAGGTCATATGGAACAGCAAATCCATCACATACACACACACACACAAACACACAGTAAGCTCTAGTTTATAAGGTGTCTGTCGATGCCAAAACAAAAACAGCAACAAAAAAACGTATACCAAAATAAGCACAACTCCAACAGCGTATTATCATTAACATAATTATGATTTTTTTTTCCAAAATTACTTTCAAAAACTCAAGACATCGACAAAAGCATTCAACAAGGCCAGCTTTGCGTATGAATTCATTATTTTATTTGTGTAGCCCTTAAACACAGGTACACCCTCAAATAGCTCAGCATGCCATATATTTATGACACCTGGTCCATCTTCAAGTCTCTGCAAAAAGCTGCCCCTCATCCTCATGTTCTCGTTCCCCTCATCCTCTTCCCCTTTATCATTTCATTGCCGTTTCCCGATGGTCGTTTGCTCTGTCACGGACTGCGAAACGCCAGCCACCTGGCACCTCCAACCTGAATCCCACCCCTCCATCGACTCAGGACCTTTGAGTCTGCTAGCCAGCGAACAAAAGTGTATAATATGATGAGAGAGTGAGAGAGAGGACAGACAGAGGGACAAAGAGCAGGCGCCAGGCTTTGCTTAAACTCGCCCGTCCACTGCTGTCGTCTGTCGCCATGGTGACACAGGGGCACAGAGGACACAGAGGACCAGTCCCCCCCCCCGCTTATTAATATTTGTTTTTCACGTTTTGTCTCCGCTATTGAATTATGCCAAAACGTAAAAGGAAACAAAACAAGATAAAACACAAATGCTGCCAGATCCATGTGCTCCCGCCTCGCTCAACCCTGCCCTCTGATTAGGTTAGATGTTCCCGACGTTCTCGAACCAGAGTCCTCACCTTGAGGACTTCGGCATTAATCACAGACAGTTTTTTTCCAAAGAAAAGGACCTCCTTGCTCAACCTTGCCCTGTGATTGGCTCCCGCAGATCCAGAGAAACGATTTGGGATGGAGGGAGGGGGTGGAGGGAGGGAGGGAGGGAGGGAGGGGAGGGTTGGGAGGGAGAGAGGAATGGAGGAAGGGGAGGGAGGGAGGAAGTGAGGGGAGGAGAGAGGAAGGGGGGGGGGGGGGGGTGAATACGAAAACAGAGATCAATAGAGAAAGAGAGGCTAACTATTACTTTCTGTTAGAATGTAATTTGCGTCTCACAGGTGTGTGTTGGGGGGGGGGGGGGGGGGTGACAGGCTGAGGGCCCCCTCAGGGGACTTAGCATCTGTCGTTTCCGTGGCGACGGCTAATTCCTCCCTCAGTGTGTTGTGTAATTGGTATTCAGGGGAGGCGTGCTTGCTACACAACGATTATTGGTTTCTCGTGCATCAGCCTTCGGCTTCAATGAGACGTGTGATGGAGGGAGGGTAAAAAAAAGAAAGTATATAATGAAAAAATAAAAGAAAGAAAATGAAGAGAAAAATTTAAACTGGCTGGCTGCGACACACTCACAGACACACACACACACACACACAACACGCACACACACACACACACACACACAACACGCACACACACACACACACACAGAAAGACACACACTCACAGACAAACACACACAGAAAATGAACACACCCACACACACACGCAGACATCGACACATACACACACATAGAAAGACACACATACACACACACACACAGAAAGACCCACACACAAACACACACACACACACACACAAACTTTTCCATCCATTTTCCTCAGATGACTCGGCAGGGCCCAGCCGGACGTGTCCCTGACGCGGCGGCGGCCCGCCGAGCTAGCTCACGGCGCCGCGCAGCATTAACAGGAGACGGAGCCAGCAGTGCCTGGCATCGGGAGTATATCATTCTCTACCTCCGCAGAGAGGGGGGAGGGGAGGGAGGGGGAGGCGGCCTGGTTATTAATCTCCACCACTGCGGTGCTAAACGGCTCGGCGGCTAGCTGGGGCGGCACTCTGCTGAAGAAGAACCCTCTCGCTAGCGAGCTAGAAAGTGCTGAGGACAGACCCAGTCCCACGAGCTAGGTGACTAGGTGGCTCGCTAGGCACTCAGGACTCCTAAACAGACCCGGAAGTAGCTAGCTAGACACCACTGATTAGCTCGCTAGCAAGGCACTGAGGAGCGCTACACACAGAGAGTGTGTTTGTGTGTGTGTGCACAGTGTGTGTCTCTGTGTGCAGAGTGTTAGCAGAATGCGTCTTCAGAGTGTATGGGCGAGGTGGAAACAACGACCTTGATGTGCGCACAACTCCAGACGCACATAAAAGCAGAGAATAGTGGGACCGTAATAAAGGTGTCAGGGTGTTAAACTGATAGAAAGAGAGCGAGAGTGGGAGAGAGCCCGAGAGAGAGAGCGAAAGAAAGAAATTGAGAGAGAAAATTATATAGGCTGAAAGATAGAGAGACAAAAAGAGATCTATACACACACTGAGCTTGGTCCCAACGTCCTGGTTCAGGAGTGTATGAGGGGCGAGATATTCACCTTATTCCGCCACGCCCCTTTTTAATGTTATTGTCTTCCGCTTTGTGTTGAAACTTCCGGTCGGCTAGATAAGGCTAGATAGCTACATTGAAATACCCGGCGAATTAAGATGGAGAGGCAAACGTGGGTAGAGACAAAAACCATGTCAAAAGTTCGGATGGAGGGATTGTACTTCGCAACACAATATATATACACAATATATTTTATTATTTAGTGCTGTCGGTGGGCGTCGATGGGTCGGCCAGGAAAAATGTTACGCTTATCAATATTTACATAGTGGAATGGTCGGTCGTGTTTTGCATTCCAAGACCGAGAAGAGAGGAATGTCTCTTGAAAGCTTTACGCCTCGTTTCCACATACGTATGTTTTTCGTATCCGTGCTTCCGTAAATTTACTGAAGGTGTCGCTAGTGTTTTACGTACAGACATGAATTTATTTACGGACAAAAGATGGGGGAGCGTATTATAATGGCCGTTTTTAGGAGACCGGTACTTTGGAACATGAGGATCGACATATACAGAGATAAAAACAAAACCAACCAGGCTTGGAAAGAGATCGGCGAGGAGTTTGGCCTGATAGGTACTTACATGTTTTGTGAAAAACATAGAAACTTTCATACGGTATCTCCGTAAAACGACGGCGAAAGTTAAATTTTACGGAGGGGAGGAGTCTCCGAGGAAAAACGGACATTACGGAGAATCACATAGAAATGAATGGACTTTCGGTCGGAGACGGTTGGATCGCATACGAGAATGTACGTATGTGGAAACGAGGCGTAAATCAATCCCAGTCAGTCTAGCACACCAAGACTAAGAGCCACCCGCGGCGCTACCATTGGGCCCATTTTAGGTACGGGCCCACCCATTTTGACCCAGGCCTATAGTGAGTGATTTTCATTCTAGCTGTTCATTCAATAAGCAGCATGAGGAAAGCGTTGCGTAAAAGCTTCTCAGCCAATCAGCGGCTTCTACCCCAAGTGTAGACTGCCTGCCCACAGGCTGCAATACGCATGTTGATTCTACTGGGCAAATCATCACCTGTAAAGCAAAACTCGGATCTACAGAAATTATGGAATGACATACTGGACAAGAAGAGGATGGAGCTGAACACTCGTTTCAAGCCCAACACATACGGCTTTATGAGAGCCGCTGCTGCCTGCTTGCCACGGTCAGACACCTTTGGTGACAAGGCTCTCATCCGGCCCGCCTGCGCGCACTTTTCCATTCCGGTGGAAGACGCAGAGCACACTGTGTTTGTGCAGCAGCTTAAAAGAAAGGCAAAGGCTAATAAGACCATGAACGAGAAAAAATAAACACTCGTAGAAGTGCTCGACGCATGCCCCCGTGATATTTTCGCCAACATGAACAGCCTCCTCACATTGCCCATGACGACACGTACTGTGGAGAGACTCTTTTCAGTTGTCAATCGGATAAAAACAGGCACCAGGGCAACAATGTTGACAGATGGACTGAACTCTTTGTCCCTGCTTTCATTTGAAAGGGAATTGACTGATTCACTGGAATATCAAGAAATTATTGCTGTGTTCAGCAAGAAACCCCGCCGTCTCCTGCCCGCCGTGCTGGGTA
The DNA here is from genome assembly GCF_031168955.1 of Gadus macrocephalus. Taxonomy (NCBI): domain Eukaryota; kingdom Metazoa; phylum Chordata; class Actinopteri; order Gadiformes; family Gadidae; genus Gadus; species Gadus macrocephalus. The sequence goes on from NC_082388.1 coordinate 3,692,544, forward strand.
AATAAATGGAGAGAGAAACAGACCGTCCAAAGATATAATTCCATTTCAGTCTTTTTGTGTATTGAATGTTCAAAAGATATAAATGAAGTTAGGCTTACTGCCAAGGTGTATGTCTTTGTCCACTTCTGCGCTGAGCTGAGGACAGTGACACAAGAGCCACACAGGTAGGCTACTGAGTCACTGTCCTCAGTGCCGCAGAAAAGCGCTGAAACGGAGATGAAGGGGAATTCTGGCTTTTTTTGTGGCTTGTTTTTAACTTGTACATCCAGTTTTCTGGAGGCCCACCCACAATCAAAATCCTGGCGCCACTAGTGCTAAGAGCATTCTATTTCAGAGACATGCTTCCTTTTGTTTCAGACGAGTATAATGAAAGTTGCCTGTTGCTCTGTGAGCGTTATATGCAGTTATGCAAATTAATACTTTCAACTACTTAACTACTTATGTATATTTTAACTACTATTTGTACATATCATTGGCTATTGTTTTTAATGTCATTCGTTTTTAGTATTATGTCAAAGCATTAACTCAATCATTAAAGGATTTAGCAAATGCCTCAAATGTGTCGAGTTTATTTTATTGACCCTCTCTGACAAAGACATCATGTTTGTGTATAAAAATACATATATCAGTTAAAGTTTGGTATAGATTTGTAAACAATAGAAACAACAATAGAAACAGCATTTTAACCATGTAACCAGTGGTGTAGTCTATTTTATTGTAGTGGGTATACTGTGATGATTCCCTCCCAGCCTTGTACAAACCCGTCCCACCGGTACGTGTACGTGTGTGGCGCTTATTGGGTGTCGCACCACACTCACCAACGCAGGGGTCTACAACCTGCTGATTTAAGAGTATAACGATTATCAACAATCATGAAAAGCTGAATAGGTTTATCAGTTTTAATAACAATATGAACAAATAGAACACAAAAATGACAAGTTGTCCTTTGTATATCTTTAAGTAGCAATAGCACATGCTAAACAAGGACAAAATCTACTCAAAGTAATTTAATGAACTGTTTACAACCATGGCTAAACAGTTGATGAGAAGTAGATGACAGGAGACTAATGTTTCACTCTTTCAATTGCTCTAATTTTAGCTCTTACTGTTGTTATCTAACATACCATACAGTAATTGAATTGTGTAAAAGTGGGAAATGACTGCACCCTAAAAATAACCATGAATTAGCTATACTCTCATTTGCATAGTGATTAACATTATGAATTTGTTTGTTTTGCATCAATTGTGTATACCAACTGCATGTTGGCTGATATTTACCTAACTTTTTTTCCCTCCACTCTAACCAAGGATGCCTGTTTTTAAATTCCCTAGCCTGACACCCAGTCCGAAAGGCTGGCAGCAAGTTGACCCTGTGTGTGTAGTTTGCTTTTCATATTGTAATGTTGAATGTTATTGTAGCAAGTAGCCTGGGACTCTTTAAGTGTTTGTGTTGTGTTTTTTATCGTTTTATCCAGTTGTTTTAACTGTTCTGCCAATTGTTCCCAGGTTTAACTTTCAATCTGTGTGGGTTGCTAATCATAGCGCGAGAAGTAGGGGCTCGGCCCGCCAACTAACATGCAGAGATGCAGGGGCAGCTTCGCGCTTCGTAACGGAGACAGGGCAGAGCGCGAGCGCGCAGGGGGAATTTTATGAATGGTGAATGTAGGAGATAACTTCCCCTGCTAAAATTATTTTATTGCAGTTATACCCAACCGGTATTTGCGAAAAATAAACACAGAAGTGAAAGATCTGTCACAAGACGATTGATACGTATCCGTGCACATTTATAAGTGGGTATACGCAAATCCTGGTGCGTTCCAAGTGGGTACACGGCGTATACCTGCGTATCACGTAGACTACACCACTGCATGTAACCATTAAAACTGATTGAACTTATAACTGATTGAACATCTTATTCATCATATTCTTTTATAATGTCTCCAAGAAGATTACATAGTAGGGATGGGCACGAGTAGTAAATTCCAAAATCGATATATCAAAGGAATTCCTCGAGGATCAATCGAGTACTCGTTTAATCAAATCTATTTTTAGAATGCAACACATCTGCAGCAGGAATAGGCCAGGTGATGAACGGCAATATCGCCAACCAAACATGTATTGCTTATTCTCCATCCATCCAAACTTTGCTTGTGTTTGTATATGCAAACTCGAGTTTGCCTGTACACCAACCGAGTTCATTTGTAACGAGGAGTACTCGAGTAATATGATATGATATGATATGAACTTTATTCGTCAGCTGGTGCTGAAATTTGTCTTGCGACCCAGCAGCCGTTGCATGTTTAAACAGAAAACATGAATTACACACATTGACATGACACATTGAAACACAACAAATTTACATACATGGGTACAGATAGTCGAGAGCACATTGTCCACCACTTCGCCTATCTCCGGTTTAGCATCAAAGTCGATTGATGGACAAAAGACTTTTTTAGTCTAACCTTCTTGAAAAGTGGTACCTCGTATCTCCTTCCTGAGGGCAATAACCTGTATTCACTATACAAAACATGATTAGTGTTTGAGGTGATGTTTTTTGCCAACCTCAGCATGCTGTTGTCATACATGGAAGCATACAGCTCCTGAAGTGGTTGTCCAACAATCTTTGAACAAATGTTTAGTTGTTGTAGCATTTGTGACTTTAGGGCTACAGACAGACATCCATACCAGGTGGTACTGCAGAACTGAAGAACACTCATAATGACAGAAGTGAAAAACAAAAGAAGAATCCTTCTACTGGCACCAAAAGATCTTAAACGGCGAAGGAAATAGATTCTTTGCTTTGTTTTCTTACACACTGATTCAATCTGATCTTTCCATGAAAGAAGATGGTCTATTGCTACTCCTAGGTATGTGTATGAACATACCTGATCGATCTGTTCACTATGAATAGTAATAGGAGATTTGCATATCTCCAGTGGTGCACCAAAAACAATCTCTTCTGTCTTTTTTGTGTTTATGATGAGAGCGTTGTTATCACTCCATTCAACCACCTTATTTACTCTCTGCTGATGCAGTCCAGGGTCACTGAAACTATTTAAAAGAGAAATTAAAACTGTGTCGTCAGAGTACTTTAGAATGTACTGATCTGGTCCTTTGCTCCTACCCTCAGACAGACATTCTTCAGTACGACAACTGTCAGTATAAAGAGTGAAGAGTACAGCTGAGCTTACACAACCCTGTGGAGCGCCAACATTTGTAGTTAATGCTGAGGAAAGGGTTCTGTTCACCTTTACTCTCTGTACTCTGTTGGTTAAGAAACATGCATACCAGTGAATCAAATATGGATTCAGTTCTAACTGGACCATCTTTGACACCAATATATCAGACTGTATCGTGTTGAAGGCTGAAGAAAAGTCCAAGAACAACACCCTTGCATAGTTGTCTTTAGACTGATCTAGATGTTTTGTAATCAGGTGGACCAGTGTGGCGACCGCATCCTCTGTACCGCAGCCCTTTTTATAAGCAAACTGACAGGGGTCAAGTTTCTCTTTGGTTAAACTAACAAGATATTGTAGCAGTATTCTTTCAAGTGATTTCATGATCACTGAAGTGAGGGCTATGGGTCTATAATCCTTATGCTCTTTTGGACATCAGATTTTTGGTAGTGGTTTTATGTAGGAGGTTTTCCAAGACAGAGGGATTGTGTGTGTGTCTACAGAGGTTTGGAATATAGGTTGCCACACTGGAGCCAGCTCAGATGCAAAGTTCTTGAGGAGGAAAGCACTGCACTCATCTGGCCCATTAGCTTTCCCTGTATTGGTACACCGAAACACCCTTCTCACATCCTCTTTAGTGATGGTAATTCTGTCTGAGGGGGCAGGTATTACAGCCTTAAGTATCTCAGTGCACTTTGAGGAATTATCTAATGATTCAAATCTAGCAAAGAATGTGTTTAGGTCATTGCTTAAGGCACCTTCATTTTCTGTCAAAATAGGTTTGGATGGGGATGACATTCCTGTCATAGATTTCATTGTGTCCCATGTCTTTTTGTGATTATTAGAATTGAATGCGTCTTCCAAACGCTGTCTATGTGCCGATTTTGCTTGTTTAATTCTGTTTTTTTAGCTTTTTCTCTGCCAATTTTAGTGCTCCAAAGTCTTTATTTATGAAGGCTGTTTTCCTCTCATGTATTATTTCTTGTATATCTTTGGTCACATAGGATTTATTATTAGGATAGATTTTTATCTCCTTCGTGGGAACAACAAGCTCTACACAAAAATTAATATAATCATTTGTGACTGTGGTAATTTCATCCAATGAGCCGTAACTAAAAGTGTCCCAATCTGTCAAGTCAAGGCATGCTTTTAGTTGTTCCTTGCTTTCATTTGTCCATGTCCTCACTACTTTCTTCACAGGCTTTCCTCTTTTTAGTTTTGATTTATAGACTGGAGTAATGCACACAACATTATGATCAAAGGTCGATATAGGTGGCCCAACCCTGGCTACATATGCATTTTTAATGTTTACATAGCACTTGTCCAATATATTATTTTTTCTGGTGGTATCCTGGACGTATTGTTCAAATCCCGGCAGCACATTGTCTAGAAAACACTGGTTCAGATCTCCGAGGACAACTGCTGGTGCTTCTGGGTACTGCAGTTGCAGTTCATGCACACAGTCAGCGATGGTCCTTGCTGCCTGTGCAGCTCTTCCCGGCCCTTTCGGGGGGACATAAACAGCAAACAGTAAGATGCACCCAAACTCGCGGGGCGAGTAGAATGGTCTTAAAGTCATGCCCAGGATCTCAACATTGGGATCGTCACATATCCTCGTTTTTATTGAGTAGGCACGACACCAGAGATCATTGATGTACACACATACACCACCGTAGCCACTCCCCCCTCCCCTGTCCATTCACACCAGAGTGAATCCAGGGACTTCATAGAGTGAGTCTGGCTTTGATGGCTTTAACCAGCTTTCCGTGAAAACAAACAGTGATGCCTCACGGAAATCATGACTGTACCTTGCGTATGTCCGTACCGTGGCGATTTTGTTGTGAAGGGATCTCACATTGGTGAGAACGATAGAGGGTAGTGGTGGACGGGTGAATCTCCTCCGTAGTCGAACTCGAGTGCCCCCCCTTCTCCCCCGTTTCCGCTTCCTTCTCTTTCGGATCAGCTCCTCGGGGATGTTATCCAACACTGGTGGGTAGATGTGACCCGCGTTGGTTGTGTTAGGCTCTGGTCGCAGCGACAGCAGTGCATCCCGGCTGTATACACGCGTGAACCCGGGCGCTTCCTCACGCCGGCTGTTTGTGTTTTGCTGTTGAGTTGAGCCTGAGGTTCAACTGACCCACATCGTCCACGGGAGCTGATAGTCCACAGCAGGATAAGCAGAACGGTTTTCAAGGCTCTCATCCTACACATTCCCGTGCATGTAAGGACTTGACATAAACATTAAAATTAAACCGAGACAAAACACGAAACATTAAGGCATACACGGCTGGACTGGGTCGCAGTGCAGCCGCCGAGCAGCGCACCGCTTCCGGAGTAAGAGTAATCGATTCCTCACGCCCATCCCTATTACTTAGACCTGCAGACTCTCAGAATCTTGTCAAATTTTGGGGCAAGGTTAATAGGCACTGTTTGAGAGACTATTCTATAGTTCTTCAGGCGGCGTATGACCCTCTCAACGTGCACTTGGACGTTGGCTTTGCGCCTCGTGTTGTTGGTGTCTTCTTCGGACAAGGGAAGGCCTCTTCTGGTGAAAGCTGGCAGGACGAGCTTGACTTGAGATACTCCAGAAACCCTAAGAGATGCTGCATCTTTCTTTCAGGACGTCGGATAAAGCCTCAAAGGCATCCACTGACAACCCAGTGTACAGTAGACACAGATGATCATTGCGGAGAAGTACGGTGTGTACAAGATGTTGTTCAGGACACTGTGTTGCCTGGTCATGGAGGAGAGGAAAATGGAGTGAGTCACTGACAGCATAGATGTGATCTTCAATGAATGTATACTTCCCCTGTGTAGAAGCATCACGGGGTGTCATCCTATCAGTCTCCTGGATTGCAGAGCTGGTTGAGGGTTCTGTAGAAATAACAGCATCAGACATCAGTAAGTTATCAACGATAAGGTTAATCATTTTGCTGCCTTTCAACATAACCAGCCTGGACATCATATTAGAAAGCCTCAACCTGACCTTATATTGTAATGCTGTTCATTTATTGAGGTCAAGCCAAGGCATAGTTACGGGTATATGCTGATCATACTCATTAGACGCTAGCTGGCTAACGACTAGCGATATTGATAGCTGTTAGTGCTAAAATGTTACCTTACCTTGGAGCCTCACAAGCATCCGACGAGCCTTTTTCGCCGGAGGAATAACATATCCCAACCATTTCTCGGGGTAAGGGTATTGGTCTGATGGTCTGCCGTCCACAAAATGAAAAGAACAGAGTACGGTTTTTTCGGAGGGTTCTTCAAATTTAGCTCCTTTAGCCACATACGCCGGTCCTCATGGCTGGATGGCGGAGGATGAAGATTGAAGGATGCCCCACAACATTCTGCCCTGGCTTTCCCGTGTACAACACAGTATTGTTGCAAGGACACCCGTCTTTAATTCCAGTTGTTATGGCAGCCCCGCACGGAACAAATAATGCTTGTCATCTTGACTTAAATTGCTAATGTATTGTGCCACTGTACGATAACGTACAGAGTTGCTCAACCGGAAGATAGAACACAAAATGGAACCAATATGGCGCCCCCCTTGTTTACGCGCGGAATAAGGTGACTATAGATATCTATATATTCATATAGATATATATATATATGATAAATTAGCCTAAAAGTGAGACAAAACAGAAAAACTAAATTTGGATGCAGGATACGAAGTAATAAGAAACCATTTCAGATACTTTTCCTGGATTTTTATGTGAATTAAAACAAAAGAGAAGAAGAAAAGAAACATCTTAAAGAAACCTGAAGATAACTGAAGGAGAACTGACTGGGTGACTAGTCTACAACAGGACTTAAATCAAAAAATGAAACCTGGACTTAACCAAGGTAAGCCTGATCACAAGCCAAGGACACTTGCCTAAGAAGCCTTGTCTCAGAAAACTACTCTTGATATACATTCTGTTATCTGCTAACAATTAAGTGTGATTAGCAGGTTAGCATAGCTAACTAACTGTTAGGCTTTGGACAGTGACAGTTGGAGCAGAACAGTAAACATTATATCGCCATGGCAACAAAGCAGCCAGCTGAATACAGGGTGGTGTTTAAGTCCTAATAAGTGCACAAAAAACACTAAGAGCAGGTCCTTAAACAAAACACAGAGGTCCTTTATACAGACTTTGCCGTTCAAAAAGGCAATTTTCACACCAATCATGTTCCTTAGTGGACATCTGTCCTCTGCAAACACCACGACAACATACGCAAAGGGGGAATTGGACGCGGTGGCAGGCTAACAATATGTGAAGATGAGACCCTGAACATAGTTGACCCTGAGTTGACCATCTCCTACTGCAAAAAGGGTACAGTCCTATTCCAGGGTAATGAAAACAGCCTGCTCCTTCGAGAGAGCATTCCCCATGCTGAAAGCAGAGGTAGAGAGTGGAAAACACACTGTTGGGAAGCAGGTAGTGAAGGAGACACCAGTCTTAACACCGGCTACACCAGCATCCCCCAGCTCTGACAAGCAGTTCAGAGAATCACTGGCTCATCTTGAGCTAGACTTGACTGAATTCAAAGAGCTCATGCTGGTCAGGTTAGACAACTCACCTCATGACTCTTTCAGGGAATTCAAAGAGGAGCTCCAGCAACAAAGAGTTGACAATGAGACATCCATCTCTGAGCTCAGATATGCCTTCCAGACCATCAAGGAGGAAAATCTGACCCTCAGAGCCCAGATAACCAAGGTGAAAGAAGACGCCAGCAACAAGGAGAGAGCCCTCCTACGGGAAGTAATGCAGATGAAGGAGCAGGTGGAGATAAATAAAGCAACAATTGACAATCATAGGCAGAAACACACAGTCACAAACACACTTACATACACAGAGGCGCAGCCCCTCCCACTAAGCACTCAGAACACACAACCCAGACCACAAACAAACAACAACTTGCCTCAAACAACACCTCAAACAAACACTCATCACACACTGATAACAAAAACAGCACACAGCCTTCCATACAGACTACTAACACCATTGAAACACAACCTCACGAGGAAACCTCCCCTCACTCCCCCATACCGACATCCGCTGATTCACCGCCTGCCTCACAGAACCCTACAACACCAGACACACAAGTGGTACTCCTCCTGGATTCCAATGGGAAGTTCCTGAACCCCGAAAAAACTGTTCCCTGGACAACGAGTAACCTCCAAACGCTGTAACAACACTAACCAAGCCCTCCGTCTCCTTAATCAGGACTCCTTCGGCAAACCCAACACCATCATCATCCACACTGGGACAAATTACTTGCATTCTCAGCGCCACAGGACTGCAGATGCCATGTAAAAGTTTGCAGAGAGAGCAAGCATGGAGTTTCCAGAATCCAGCATTGTGGTCTCTACTTTGCTTCCACGCACAGATTTCCTACCCCACATTATCCATGACATAAATGCAGAGCTAAACAGAAGCTGCACTGCCCTGCCTAACGTCTATGTGTTGTCTCTCCTGGCACTCATTTAATATTCTTACATTGATTTCTTAAATATGTATATGTAAAAACGGATGTGAATAATTACTTTACAGTTAAAATAAGCCAATGTATAAATTCATATTATTTTGCCGTTTTAGGTTTGCGATTATGTCACTTCCGGTTTAGTCACTTCCTGTGACGTAATTTCCTGTTAAAAATCTTACCTCTGTAGAAGGAATGGCAGACCTGTGCATCTTCTGATTGTAATCCGCTAGCATCCACATGAAAGCATCTAAGAGGCAATGCCGTAAGTTTGTTTAATCAATGCAAGACATGTTTAAGATAATATATTAGAGTGGATTTAGTTAAAAATAATGTTTGATGTGTTGTTAAAAACGTTTTGGTTAGCAATTGTGTACAAACTAAAATCAATGCAATTGGCATCAGAATGTCTTCATACAGTGTTAGACAGTTTATATTATTATTTACAACTATGTACAACATGCTGTTTAGTCAAATGTACATTCAGTATTTTTGTATTCTTTTATTTGCAGTTTTCACCGTCTGTTAATGAGGAATTGTGACAGTAAATGGTCAACCTTACTACGACTCTGTCTTCATTGGCTACGGTTTAACTCGGTGTTAAGTCAGAGTTACAACACACTGCACGAGAACACTACAGTGAAAAGGCAGCATTGGATGTTTTGAAGTGGTCGCCATGGCAAGCAACAGATCGTCTGTCGGCAGTGCTAAGAGCATCAAAACATCAGCATCATCAGTAAGCGTAGCCCGCGCCCGGGCTGAAGCAGAAGCTGCAAAGGTGAGAGCTTCATATGCTAGCCAGGAGGCTAAGCTAAAAATGGAAAAGGCTGCTAGAGAGGCAGAAAGGGCAACTAGAGATGCTCAAAATAAAATGGAAACTACAAGAATAGACACAGAGTATAAATTGGAAACTACAAGAATAGACAGAGTTGGAAGTGTTAACCCTTCATAGAGAAGCTGACGCAGCCATGGTGACAGCTCAAGTGTTGGAAGACGCAGAGGCGATGCAGTCTGTTGTCGAAGACGGGAAATCTGAATCTGAAAAGATGAAAATTAAACGCACCAGTGAATACGTTCAATCCCAGATCGACCTTAAGAACCGTTCTCCTTCCCCACCATTACCCGTTGCTCCCTCAATTAAGGCAAAGTCACATGACATTTTCATGACATGGCATCCAGTGGAGGAAGACGACTATCAACCACAACCTGTCAGCAAGGAAAATGCTGACAGTAAACAACCATCGCCACCACATTTACATGACCCAACTAAAGCTGAGACAAAGGCTAAGGTTAGTAGAGCTAACCCCACCATGCACGCTCATGCTCCGTCGTATACTCCGCTACATTCCCCTCAAACTGGCACACCCATGTTCCCTTTAGGGGAGCCTTTGGCACAGTATTTGGCACGACGAGACCTTGTGACTTCAGGGCTGTACCAGTTCGATGACAAGCCAGAGAATTATCGGGCATGGTACTCCTCTTTCTCCAGTGCAGCCAGTGAAGTTAACCTCACAGCAACCCAAGAGTTGGACCTCATGACCAAATGGCTGGGAAAAGAATCTAGCGAACAGGTTAAACGCATACGATCGGTGCATGTCAACAACCCCAATCTGGCTCTAGACAAAGCATGGGAACGGTTGCGTGAATCCTATGCCGCCCCCGAAGTCATTGAAAAGTCAATGTTTCAGCGCTTAGACAACTTTCCGAAGATTTCAGCCAAGGATCATTTGAAGTTACGTGAACTTGGAGATCTACTTACGGAGATCCAAGGTGCTAAAGAAGATGGATATCTGGCCGGCTTGTCCTACCTGGACACCTCACGCGGCATTGGACCAATCGTAGACAAACTTCCTTACGGGCTTCAGGAGAAGTGGGTGTCTGCAGGGTCACGGTACAAAGAAGGAAACAACCGTCGCTTCCCTCCCTTCGAGTACTTTTGCAACTTTATTAGCTACGAGGCAAAAAAGCGCAACGACCCTAGCTTTAATTATCAAGGCAGCACAACAACACCCACCAAACCTGACAAACCATTTTCACGGAACTTGAACAACAACGAACTCATCTCGGTTCACACAACGGATATTTCCACTACCAACAACGACCCTAACAATAACTGCCCATTACATAACAAACCCCATCCCCTTAAAAGGTGTAGAACATTCAGGAACAAACTCCTCGATGATAGAAAGGCCTTCCTCAAAGAGAAAGGAATATGTTTCAAGTGCTGTGCCTCCAGCTCCCACCTTGCCAAAGACTGCAGGTCCCCTGTGATGTGCTTTGAATGCAACAGCACCGGTCATGATACAGCCATGCACCCTGGCCCACCTCCTCAAACTGTCAAGGCTCCTCCACCGTCACAAGAGTACGGCGGGGAGGGAGATCATCCCGACATGGCTGTCGTTGGAGCAACATGCACAGAAGTTTGCGGTCCAGGCCAGTGGAGCCGTTCATGCTCAAAAATCTGTCTCGCAAAGCTTTACCCCAAGGGTTCAAAGGACATGGCCATCAAAGCCTATGTAATCCTGGATGACCAGAGCAATCGCTCATTAGCAAGACCAGAGTTCTTTGAGCGGTTCAGTGTGAAGAGCGAACCATTCCTGTACCATCTCAGAACTTGCTCTGGCATCATAGAAACATCCGGCAAGAAGGCAGAAGGATTCGAAATCGAGTCACTGGACGGCACAGTTCTCATTTCTCTCCCACCACTCATTGAGTGTCATGAGATCCCGAATAATCGGTCTGAGATTCCAACACCAAACGCTGTTTTTCATCAGCCTCATCTCCATCACATTGCAGAGCACATCCCTGAACTGGACCCAGAGGCAGAAATACTACTGCTGCTAGGAAGAGATGTTCTCAGGGCACACAAAGTAAGGCAGCAGGTCAACGGACCACATAACGCCCCTTTTGCCCAACGTCTGGACTTGGGTTGGGTAGTGATAGGGGAAGTGTGCTTGGGTAATTTACATAAACCAACAGTCAACACGTTCAAGACGAATGTGCTGGACAGCGGTCGCCACTCAATCTTTCAACCCTGTACAAGCTTCATGCACGTCAAGGAGACACATCAAAGCTCTGGAACAGCACCCGAGAGAATGCTGGGACAGACAGTGTTCAACCGTACTGAGAACGACAACAAACCTGCTCCATCAGTGGAAGACACTATCTTCATGAAGATAATGGACACAAACGTCTACAGAGACGACGCTAACAGTTGGGTCGCCCCATTGCCCTTCAGAGGAGTACGACGGCCTTTACCAAATAACAAAGAGCAGGCACTCAATCGGTTTGCATCCCTGCAACGAACCTTGAAAAGAAAACCGGAGATGCAAGAACAGTACGTGACATTCATGAAGAAGGTCTTTGCCAATGGACATGCCGAGGAAGCACCACCGCTGAGAGAAGAGGAGGAGTGCTGGTATCTCCCAACGTTTGGAGTTTATCACCCTCAGAAACCCAATCAGATCAGAGTTGTCTTTGACTCCAGTGCCCAGTACTCCGGTGTCTCCCTCAACGACGTGCTCCTCACTGGACCCGATCTCAACAACTCCCTCATTGGGGTTCTTTTACGTTTCCGGAAAGAGAGAGTTGCAATCCTCGCAGACATCCAACAGATGTTTCATTGTTTCTTTGTGCACGAAGACCATCGCAACTTCCTCCGGTTTTTGTGGTATAAAGACAGTGATGTGAACAAGGAAGTTGTTGAGTACCGGATGAACGTCCACGTCTTTGGCAACTCACCGTCTCCTGCTGTTGCCACTTATGGGCTGCGAAGAGCCATAAGAGAGGGTGCACGAGAGCATGGAGCTGATACTGTCGAGTTTGTGGAAAGACATTTCTATGTGGATGATGGCCTAATATCACTACCGTCTGAAACCGAGGCCATCGATCTTCTTCAACGAACACAGGCCTCTCTCGCCGAATCAAACCTACGCTTACATAAGTTCGTATCAAACAGCCCAGTAGTCACAGAGGCTTTTCCGCCCGAAGATTGCCCTCCAGTCGTCAAAGACCTAGATTTGAGTGGAGAAACTGAACCCACACAACGGAGCTTAGGTCTGCTCTGGGAGATCACGTCCGACACGTTCACTTACTCAGCATCAAACGTGGATTAACCATACACTCGACGTGGAGTCCTCTCCACAGTCAACAGCATTTTTGATCCCCTGGGTCTACTGGCACCCGTCACTATCCAGGGAAGAGCCCTCCTTAGGGAGCTTACATCCGAACTGTCTGACTGGGATACACCCCTCCCAGAAGACAAATCAAGCAGATGGGCAGGTTCGAAAGATTCCCTCCAAGACCTGAAACAGCTTCATGTTCAGCGCACATACACGACAACCTCCCTCACGAAAGCTGTCCACAGGGAATTGTGTGTGTTCTCGGATGCGTCAATCAAAGCCATCGGTGCTGTGGCCTACTTGAAGATGGTGCAGGAAGATGGGAAGACCGAAGTAGGTTTCGTTATGGGTAAGGCCAAGCTGGCACCCCTGTCAGAACCGACAATACCAAGGCTTGAGCTGTGTGGCGCCGTCTTGGCAGCAGAGATGGCAGATCTTATCAAAGATGAGCTGGACCTGAAGTTAGATGCCATTACGTTTTACACGGACAGCAGAGTAGTGCTTGGCTATATTTGCAACGAAACAAAGCGATTCTACACATATGTCCACAACAGAGTCCAACGAATCCGGCAGTCCTCAAAGCCCGAGCAATGGCACTACGTATGTACAGAAGAGAACCCTGCCGACTACGCATCAAGGTCTTTACCCGCATCCCGCCTGGCACAGACCTCTTGGTTCACTGGACCTTCTTTCCTGCGTCAGCCACCAGCGGAGAAAACGCAGACAGCTGAGAGATTCAGGTTAATCAACCCTGAAAAAGACTCCGAAATCCGACCACAGGTACAAACTTCAACTTACCTCGGACTCTAGACGAAATGGCACAAGCAAGGAAAGTTATCTTTAAAGCAGCTCAGAAAACAGTCCTGGCAAAAGAACTGGCAGCAAATGCCATGCCAACAAAACCATACCAAAGAACAGTCCTCTGAGGACACTCAACCCAATCTTGGAGGATGACCTCATCTGCGTTGGAGGGCGACTAAAGCACTCTCATCTTGCTACCGCAGAGAAGAACCCAATAGTTCTGCCCAAAGGAAGCCACATTTCCCTACTGCTCACACGGCATCACCATGAGCAGGTGAGACACCAAGGCCGTCACCTGACGGAAGGAGCGATTAGGGCAGCAGGACTGTGGCTCTTGGGAGGCAAGAAGCTCATTAACTCAGTAATCCACAAATGCGTAACCTGTCGCAAGCTACGCGGGAAGCGGGAGGAACAAAAGATGGCAGACCTGCCTTCAGAACGTCTTGAAATCTGCCCTCCTTTTACATATGTGGGCCTCGATGTATTTGGGCCCTGGTCTGTTACAATCAGACGCACCAGAGGAGGACAGGCAGAGAGCAAGCGTTGGGCCATCATGTTCAGTTGTATGAGTTCCAGAGCTGTTCACATCGAAGTAAACGAATCTATGGACACATCCAGTTGCATAAATGCCCTCAGACGTTTCTTCGCACTCAGAGGCCCAGCTAAACAGCTAAGATCTGATTGCGGCACCAATTTCGTTGGAGCAAGCAAGGAGCTTGGGATGGACAAATCAGTACAAAGGTACCTCAGCGAACAAGGATGTAGCTGGGAATTCAACCCCCCGCACGCCTCTCATATGGGAGGTTCCTGGGAGCGTATTGATTGGCGTTGCCAGAAGAATCCTCGACTCAATGCTCCAACAGCAAAACACTCGCTTGACCCATGAAGTGCTTTGCACACTAATGGCGGAAGTCACAGCGATTATGAATGCACGGCCACTCTTACCTGTGACTACAGATCCCGAGAAACCTTTCATACTTTCTCCGTCCATGATCCTCACACAGAAGTCGGGAGTTACACCTCCTCCTGGAGACTTTTCCGACAAGGATCTGTACACAAAGCAATGGAGACAAGTCCAGGCCCTCGCAAACCAGTTCTGGACCCGCTGGAGCCGAGAATACTTACCTTCCTTGCAGCACAGACAGAAGTGGACAGTGTCCCGCTGGTTCTGCTCAGGGACAAGCAGGCCGCTCGCAACAACTGGCCTATGGCCAGAGTCAATGCCACATTCCCTGGGAAAGATGGGCATGTAAGGAAGGTCGAAGTGAAAACAACTGACCAAGGCAATGTTAAAACCTTTCTCCGGCCGACTGCAGAGATTGTTCTGCTCCTTCCTGAAGACTGATCTAAAGACAATGTTCAAGACCGGTACAAGTTCTAAGTGACCTCACATAGGTCAGACGGGGAGTGTGTTGTCTCTCCTGGCACTCATTTAATATTCTTACATTGATTTCTTAAATATGTATATGTAAAAACGGATGTGAATAATTACTTTACAGTTAAAATAAGCCAATGTATAAATTCATATTATTTTGCCGTTTTAGGTTTGCGATTATGTCACTTCCGGTTTAGTCACTTCCTGTTAAAAATCTTACCTCTGTAGAAGGAATGGCAGACCTGTGCATCTTCTGATTGTAATCCGCTAGCATCCACATGAAAGCATCTAAGAGGCAATGCCGTAAGTTTGTTTAATCAATGCAAGACATGTTTAAGATAATATATTAGAGTGGATTTAGTTAAAAATAATGTTTGATGTGTTGTTAAAAACGTTTTGGTTAGCAATTGTGTACAAACTAAAATCAATGCAATTGGCATCAGAATGTCTTCATACAGTGTTAGACAGTTTATATTATTATTTAGAACTATGTACAACATGCTGTTTAGTCAAATGTACATTCAGTATTTTTGTATTCTTTTATTTGCAGTTTTCACCGTCTGTTAATGAGGAATTGTGACAGTAAATGTTCAACCTTACTACGACTCTGTCTTCATTGGCTACGGTTTAACTCGGTGTTAAGTCAGAGTTACAACACACTGCACGAGAACACTACAGTCTATGTAGCCCATCATCCCTCCATCGGCCCACAGGATCTGTATGACTGACTCCATATTCAAAAGGGCAGCCTCAGAAAATTTGCCAGAGGCCTAAAAGATGTGGCCCTAGGACGGAATCCAACCAGAATCCAACCAGGACGGAATCTCCTGCTGGCCTCCATCCCCCAAACATCTACATCCATCACCCCATCCAAGGCAACTCCCCAGCCCAGGAAGAAGACACCGTCCCCATCAAAAGCCTCACATCCGCCAGAGAGACATCAGAGGTACGCTGAAGCAGTGGGGCAACCAACCGCTGCACCCAAACGACGCTCTGAGCTGGGGGAAATCAAGCTCTTGCTCCACAAACTATGTGCAGGTCATCTCAGAGAGTGAGTTGAACTTAATATTCACAACGTTATTCCGGAGATACCTTCACACACACACGCACACACACAAACACACACACACATACACACCAACGTCCATGAAAGCACACATGCACACATTTATGCACACAAACACACACACACACCAATGCCCATGCAAGCACACACACACACACACACACACACACACACACACACACACACACACACACACACACACACACACTCTTTCTGAAAAAAAAATAATAATAATAAAGGGGGGGGGGGGGGGTGGGTTGAATAGTAATGATAAGTTTTTCTACTGACTTGTCTCACTATACGTTTTTATTTTTTTATTATAACTGTACTTATGCGTTCTTTTTGCATTAGCTGTTGGAACATACAGGAACTGAAACTACAACTTACCTCTGTGCTGCCTACATTCCACCAGCAGAATCAGAATACTGATTCTGAAGACTACTTCAATAATTTATACTCTGATATAAGCTACTTTCAAGCATAGGGAAAAGTAGTACTATGTGGGGACTTCAATGCACGCACTGGTGTAGGGCCTGACTTCATAGACCCTCAGGTCAGTTCACATGTTTTTGGCCAGTCACCCTTACATCTTACACCAACCACCACCACACGAAGAAACCTTGACTGTGCGGTTAATAACAGTGAAAAGACTTAGTGCACCTCTGTCGAGCCTTTGGTCTTTACATGCTTAACGGCAGGATACCAGGGGACTCTTTAGGGAGATTCACGTTTACTTCAGCCCTGGGTAACAGTGTAGTGGATTATGTAATCACTGACATGGACCCTTCCTACTTCAGTGCATTCACTGTCAGGCGGCAAGCTCCTTTTTCAGACCATAAGCAAATAAATATATTCCTGAAAATGACCAACCAATCTACTTACACATGTAAAGAACCTGATAAAATGTACAAACTCAATCCAGATGGGCTCCAGGTAGCGCAGAACAAATTATAGAAGCGCTCAACTCACCTGAATTAACCTACAAAATAACTAACTTTACTAACCAACAGTTCTGTACTGATGAAAATAACATCAACATAGCTGTTCAAGAAGTGAACCTCATTTTTGTACAAGGCGGCTAAAAAGGCTGGCCTAAGAAAAAAGAAAGGAGTAACCAAGCAAAAAAATTATAAATGGTTTGACACAGAATGTAAAAAAATGAGGAAAGAACTGAGACATCTGTCGATCCAAAGCACCGGCAACCTCGAAACACAGATCTAAGAATACAATATTTTACCACCCTGAAAAGATACGAAGAAACGATCAAAAGAAAAAAACAACACTATAACAGCAAACTTCTTCATGAAATCGAAGAATCTATCAATAAAAATGAGTTTTGGAGTATGTGGAACAATTTGAGCATAAAAGAAATACCAATACAAAACGGAAATATTTGCACAGAGGATTTTTCAAAAAGCTTTACAGTGAAATAAAATTACCAGAAACAAATCAGAACCAGATCAAAGAAAAATTGCAAAATTTAAAACTGATATTTAAAGACAATCAAAATCCACTTGACTTCCCCAAATCAAGTGAAGAACTGACAGAAAAACTTAAATCATTAAAGTCCCATAAAGCCTGTGGGCCTGACAGCATCAGAAGTGAGATGCTTAAACATAGCACACTTGCAATGCAGAATGCAATGCTCAAATTGTTCAACCTTGTTCTATATTCTGGCGGTTTTCCTGACATCTGGAATCAAGG
>NC_082388.1:3715255-3727048 GCF_031168955.1 Gadus macrocephalus
CGTAAAGTTACCTTCAAATCCTTATCTGACTGAATGCAAATGAGCTCGCACACATACACACACACAGAGACACACACATGCACACACACAAACAGAGACACGCACAAATACACACACACAAAGAGACACACACACACATACACACGCTTCCCCCCCGTCTCCCTCCTCCTCTCCCCCCAGATGATGAAACCAAGTGTGCATTTGTGTGTTGGTGTGTTTGTGTGTGTGTGTGTGTGTGTGTGTGTGTGTGTGTGTGTGTGTGTGTGTGTGTGTGTGGTTGTGTATGTGTGTGTATGTGTGTGTATGTGTGTGTACGTGTGTGTTTGTGTATTTCTTCCTCACTTCCCTGCTGAGTACTCCCATCTCATCCATATACACACTCACACAAACAGGAGTACAGAAAGGTTTTCATCGTACTCCCTCTCCGATTCTATCCAACATACACACACACACGACACGCACACAAACACACACACACACACACGGGGGGGGGGGGAAACATTTATTCATCTTGCTCTCCCGCCAATTCGATCTAAAATACACACAATGACACACTCTCACAAGAACACACAAACACACACACAGCACGACAGGCATTTCTTGGTCTTTCTCTCCTGCCAATTCTATCTAAAATAAACGCAGTGACACAGACACACACACACACGCACACACATACACAGACACACAGACACACACACACACACACACACACACACCTTACATTGGGCATGTCTCTGTCTGCTGACAGCCAGTAGCTTGTCAGCTCGGCCGAACCATCGTCTTCAATTTGATGCAAGCTACTACAGGGAGCCAGTGGAGGTCCCGGAAGAGGGGGGTCACATGGGAGAACTTCGGTAGGTTGAACACGAGGCGCGCTGCCGCATTCTGGATGCACTGCAAAGGTTTAATCGTAGAGGCGGGAGATGACCAGTGATTTGACTGAGCTGCTTCCCTTGTGAGGAAGGGCCGGATTCTGCGGATGTTGCAAAGTGCAAATCTGCAGGATCGGGCCACCGCACACCGAGGTTTCTGGTAGTTGGAGAAGGAGATAAAGTGATGTTCTCAACGGTGACCAGTAAGTCCATGTGTGGGCAATTAGGAGGAGCTCGGTTTTGTTGAGGTTAAGCCTCAGGTGATGGGCAGTTGTCCAGGTGCTGACGTCCGCCAGACATTCCGATATGCGTGTTGCAATCAGGGCTTTATCAGATGAGGAGAAAGAGAGAAATTGCTGAGTGTCGTCAGCATAGCAGTGATAGGAAAACCCCTGTGATGCAATTACAGAGCCCAGAGATCTGGTATAGAGGGAGAACAGAAGAGGCCCCAGTACAGAGCCTTGAGGGACACCAGTTTCAAGCGTGCAAGGTTTGGACAAGGAACCATTCCATGTCACTTGATAGGTGCGGTTCATCAGGTCGGATGTGTACCTGGAAAGAGCAGATTCAGCGATGCCAAGTTCGGCAAGAGTGGCAAGGAGGATCTGGTGGTTCACCGTGTCAAATGCTGCGGACAGGTCGAGGAGAATGAAGCCAGACTGACATGCAGAGAGCCAGCAGACGGAAAGAGAGACAGACGGAAAGACAGAAAAAGAGACAGCCAGAGAGACAGACAGACAGACAGACAGAGACACACACACAGAGAATCATTTCATTCAACCCGATCAAACGATTATCATAATTTTTCTCGTCCTTTGATACCGTTTGATTTATTGACCGTTATCGGGGCTTTTACGATCATTGCAGATAAAACACGAACCGCAACACAAATTCATCAATTCATCAATCCATCCATTCATCAAATCCATCAATTCATCAATTGACGAATCCATCAATCATCAACTCATCAATTCCTCAATCCATCAATTCACCAATCCATCAATTCATCAGTTCATCAATCCACCAATTCATCAAAATGAAACCAAATCCGATTCACAAGAAGTTGAACGTGTGTCGAGTGTGTCGTCAATCTTAATCACTATTCCCTTCACCTACCAGAGGTTGACTCATCCCCGCAGCGAGGGTACGATGATACCCAGGTTTCTGTTCGGAGGAGGGGGTGGGCTGGGGGGGTTTAGCGGTTATTACACACACCGGAGGCTAATGAAAACTGGGGCAGCCCTCCTCCTCCGGCTCCTCCTCCTCCTCCTCAGGCTATTAATAGACGCCCGTGGCGGGATTAGCAAACAACACTTGTATGGTAATATCTTTTTTCCTCCTCCCCTTCCTCCACCTCCTCCTCTTCCTCCACCTCCTCCTCCACCTCTCTCACATTCTCTCTTCCTCCACTTGCTCCTCCTCTTCTTAATTTCCTCCATCCCTTCTTCCTCCATCTTTCTCACTTTCTCTCATCCTCCTCTCCTTCCTCCACCCTTCCCTCCTCCACTCCTCTCTTCCTCCACCCTCTCCTCCACCTCCACCTGCTGCAGAAAGGATGCAGAGATGTTTGTTGACATTGTTGCGGTGCCGATGTAATGCTGCGATGCATTGCGGGTAATAAATTGCTGTAGGGGAGGTTGTGAAAATGTGTGCAAGAATGCATGCGCGCAAGTACGCAAGCACGAACACACAAACACACACACACACACACACACACACACACACACACACACACACACACACACACACACACAAAGATGTTCCTGAACCACGAAAAACTCGACACACACAATGACACAGAAACACGCATACACACACAAACTCACAGGCACACACAGAAACACACACAGTTAGACGCAAAAAATGTCCATCTTGTTCTACCACCAATTCTATCTAAGAAACACACAATGACACACACTGACACACGTGCGCACACACACGTATACACTAGGGCTGGGACGACGCGTCGACGTAATCGATGACGTCGACGCAGAAATTACGTTGACGCGAAAAATGCGCGTCGATTCGAAAGACGCAAAATAAAGATGGCAGCGGAGGAGCGTAATAACGCGAGTGACTCCTCAGAATTCCTAAAGTGCAGGGCGACACGCGGTCGTTCTTCAAAAGTATGGGAATTTTTTCATTTAAAAGGAAACGATTCGGTGATATGCCGGCTGTGCAAACTGGAGATGGCTTTCCATTCCAGCACCACGGCAATGCACCAGCACTTGAAGAGGCGCCACCCGGGAGCAGCTGCAGATGACCGAGCACCGTAAGGTTTTTTTCAACTCCCCACTTTGCACTCGATGTTGAAGAAGGCTATAATACATTGTCGAAACCTAAAGTTTTAGGGTATGTAGTGTATGTTTTCGGTGTAATTAATTACTACATGTAATATAGTTGTGTATTCAACGTGTTAGATGCCAGAACTAGTGCTATTCCGGTTTTAAACGAAAAATTGGCGCATGTAATAGTAACTGTGTTCACTGTCATGCAATGACTGCGCAAGTGACGTTTATGTTACAAACATAGGATTTGATTAGCCTACTTGTTGATATTAATCATAGGGCATAGCCTCTGCTGAGGTGGATACATAGAAAAATCGTATATTGTGTTTCTTTGTTGTTGGTTTATTATATTTATTTTAATGTGTGTGTGTACTTTGTTTTCAGGGATAAGAAGAATAGTGTGGAAAATTACGTTCGCAAGAAAAATACAACCCCCTGCACCCCCCAGGAGGCTGCCATACTTACTGAGAGCGTCGGATCAATGATTTGCAGAGACATGAGGCCGATTTCTGTGGTTGAGGGCGAGGGATTTAAAGAAATGCTGACCACCTTCCAAGCAGGTTACACTCTGCCTTCTAGGCGCCATTTCACTACTCTGATCGAGAAGAAGTATGAAACTTCAGTAGAGAAACATCCAAAATCTCCCTTAGCACTGATGCCTGGACCAGTCTGGTGACAGAATCCTACTTAGGGGTAACTTGTCATTTCATTGATGACAATTGGGAGCTTGTCTCCTTCAATTTGATAACACTGCCAGTTGAAGAACGCCACACAGCAGAAAACATTGCCTTATGGCTGGAGAATGTGGCCGAAAAATTCAACATTTCGTTTGACAATGTCCTTGCTATCGTCCATGACAATGCAAGTAACATTGTGGCAGCTCTCAGAATCTTGGAAGAGAGATTTGGGGTGATATCCCATCGGTGCGCTGGGCATACACTTCAACTGGTAGTCAACAATGCAATGAAGAACCCTGAGATTGACAAGGCACTCGCAGCTACACGGTGCCTTGTAAAACACATAAAGAAAAGTGAGCCAGCTACCACTAAGCTGAAGCTTAAACAACAACAGATGGGCACAGTTGAACATAAACTGATACAGGATGTAGCAGTCCGTTGGAACAGTTCATACTACATGATTGAATGTGTTTTAGAGCAGTGATGGCCAGTGGTTGCGACGCTATCAGATCCAGAAATCACACAGCGCGGAAAGCACTATCTTGATCTGAAAAACGATCAATGGACTCTTCTGGAGGAACTGGAGGATGTGCTCAAGACCTATGAGCAAGCCACGGTTTTCCTTAGTGGTCAATCTTATGTCACAGCCTCTGTTCTCCCCCCCCTGCTGAAGGGTCTCCTGAAATCCACCCGCAAAAAATCATTTGATTCTGCTGCCATGACCTTTTTCCAGACCAAAGCCGAAGAGGGGATATTGTCAAGGTGGCAGCAGGTGTTTGTATTTAAAGAGGGTGGGAAAAATGTGTTTCTCATTGCTGCTGCACTTGATCCCCGTTTTCGGAAATTGAAGTTCCTTCCAGCAGATGATGCTGCAAGTCAGCAAGCTCCCCAGCAAAGAAGAGGTCCTGCTCTTTGTTGGACACTTTGTTGGGCTCAGATTCTGAGGGGGAAGACGAAGAAAACATGGACCAGGAGGATGGTGACGGGGACAGTGAGACAGTCAGGAAAGAGGTGATGTCGTATTTTGGGGAAAACCCTATCCCAAGGGATGATAACCCCCTTACATGGTGGAAGGATAACGCCATAAGGTTCCCCACCCTGGCTGCAGTAGCCAAATCTTATTTGTCTATACCTGCCACATCAACGCCATCTGAAAGGCTTTTCTCAGTTGCTGGGAACATTGTTTCCAAAAAAAGGGCAAGCCTGACTCCTGAGCATGTGGAAATGCTTACATTCCTCCACTCCAATATATGACTTTTGTCTTGAATGACACACACACACACACACACACACACACACACACACACACAGTTGTTATTTGCATGAATGAAGATGCATTTTTTCAGTAAGCTTGGCCTATGTTCATAAGTTCATAAAAAACATAAATTTTGAATTCTGAATATTTTGTATTTATTTATTGTTGGAAAATCACTTTTTTATATTAGCTTAAAGCCCCCAAGTTTACAAAAGTTACTGTATTCTTTCAATAGCTCTAAGAAAGGGTGGCTGGTTGACCTTTTTATTTTTATATTGAATGCTGTCGCGATTGCTCTATGATTTGCTCTCCAGGCATTGGTTCTTAGACAGGTGAGGGGCGTGGCGAGCGGAGCTGGGCACCGCAACGTGGCACACCTGGACCTCATCAACCAATTACACGCCTTCTTAAGCCTGGCGGGGACTTCTCGTCGGCGCCAGATTATTCCGTCTCATTCGGTATTTTGGCTGACGTGTGTACATTGACCATCGATTCCCTAACCTGATTCTGTGATTACTAAACGTCGTGTATCCTTTCGCCAGTTCCTCGCCAGTGGACTACCCCCGGACCGCAACTCTCTCCGGTGCCTCCGCCAGCTACGCCCCCCGCTCCTGTCTTCGCCTTGCCCGCTGGTTACCTTCTAAGTTCTCCTTAACTGACAATAAACCGTGGATTGTCCGTACTGACTCTGTCTCTGCATCCTGGGTCCTAACCAACCTTTTCACCAACCGTGACAGAATAATCTGGCCAACATGGACCCCGCGGAGTCAGACAAGGTTCGGCAGGCGTTTCCTCACCCAGCCAGCTCCGCGAACCGTTTATTCCTACTCCGGTCAGGTATGCGGGGGAGTTAGGCCGTTGTAGGCAATTTCTACACCAGTGCACCCTAGTCTTCGAACAGCAGCCGTTGTCTTACGCCAGCGACAGGACTAAGACTGCGTTTATGATGAGTCTGTTATCAGACCAGGCCGCCGATTGGGCGGTAGGAAACTCTATTAATAGACCCTCTCTCGTGCTTTCCTATGCCGATTTTGTTTACGAAATGCGGAGGGTATTTGACCACCCGGTTCGGGGAAAGGAAGCCAGCAGCCGACTTCTCTCCCTGCGTCAGGGCTCGGACTCTGTCGCTCAGTTTGCATTAAGTTTCCGTATTCTCGCGGCGGAGAGTGGGTGGGATGAGACGGCTTTACAGAGCGTTTTTTTGAGGGGACTAACCGACCGTATTAGAGACGAGCTTGCGGTTAGGGACGAGACCAACTCGTTAGACGAACTCATTGCCTTAGCCTCCCGCTTGGACAATCGATTAAGAGAGAGACAGAGGGAGAGACGCAATCATCCCGACACTCCGCCCGCCGCTCTTGGTTCTGGATCTACCGGTTGGCCGGTCGCTCGGTCTAACCCCATGTCTCATTCTGCTCCCAACGCTTCTTCCACCGATGTAGGACTCGGGCCCGAGCCCATGCAGGTGGGGAAAATGCGGTTGTCCTCTGCAGAACGTCGCCGTCGTGCTAAGAACAATCTCTGTCTTTACTGTGGGGAGGGGGGTCATTCTCTTGACGCATGCCCACAGACAGTAAAAGGGCAGGCTCACCAGCTTCCAGGGGGCCGCTGGTGAGCCGAGTAGCCGGTCCTCCGGGTTCCCCCAAGCGGATCCTAGTTCCGGGTCAGTTACCTGGTCTTCAGCATTTCGAGTTTTTTTTTGTTTTTATTGACTCGGGTTCTGATGAGGACTTTATTGACCTTGACTTTTGTTCTCAGGCCCAGCTGAGACTGGACCTACTCCCTGAGCCCAAGGAGGTCTTTGCCTTGGACGGCCGCCTCTTGGCTCGGGTCACTCACCGGACCACTCCTGTTTCACTCCTGCTTTCGGGCAACCATCAGGAATTAATTAGTTTTTTTGTTATTCCCTCCCCCACGTCCCCCGTTGTGCTCGGTCTTCCCTGGCTGAGATTGCATAACCCCCACATTGACTGGTCAACCTCATCCTTAGTCGGCTGGAGCACTTTTTGTCATTCTCACTGCCTTCGGTCGGCCACGCCCCCTAGTAAGTGTGCCGTTCCTCCTCACTCACCTGACCCCATAGACCTCTCCGGAGTTCCCTCCTCTTACAATGACCTCAAGGAGGTATTTAGTAAAGATAGGGCCCAGTCCCTGCCCCCTCACCGTCCCTATGACTGCTCTATTGACTTTTTGCCCGGTGCCCCCCTGCCTTCCAGCAAACTTTTCAACTTGTCTAAGCCGGAGAGAGAGTCCATGGAGAACTATATATCCGAGTCACTGGCGAACGGCCTCATTCGTCCCTCTTCCTCTCCCGTGGGAGCAGGGTTCTTCTTTGTGGAGAAGAAGGACAAATCCCTGCGCCCCTGTGTGGACTACAGGGGAATAAACGACATCACGGTCAAGAACAAGTACCCTCTTCCGCTTCTTGACTCTGCCTTTGCTCCTCTTCACCAGGCCACCATCTTCACTAAGCTGGATCTCCGGAACGCCTACCATCTGGTTCGCGTCCGGGAGGGGGACGAATGGAAGACGGCATTCAACACTCCACTGGGTCATTTCGAATATCTCGTTATGCCTTTCGGGCTCACAAATGCACCAGCCGTTTTCCAGGCTCTAATCAATGACGTTCTCCGGGATATGTTACACCGTTTTGTAGTAGTCTATCTCGATGACATTTTGATTTTTTTCTAGGGACCTCGCTGAACACAAGCAGCAGGTTCGGTTGGTGTTACGGCGGTTATGGGAGAACAAGCTGTTCGTCAAGGCGGAGAAATGTTCCTTCCACACCGACTCGGTCAGTTTCCTGGGCTTCGTGGTGCAGAGGGGTCAACTGCAGGCGGATCCTGAGAAGGTGAGGGCGGTTTCTGAGTGGCCGGTTCCTACCACTCGGAAACAGCTACAGAGGTTCCTGGGATTTGCCAACTTTTATAGGAGGTTCATAAGGGATTATAGTCGGGTGGCTGCTCCCCTAACCCAATTAACCTCCACTAAGGTTCCTTTCGGTTGGCCGCAGACGGCTCAGTCCGCGTTTCTGCGGCTTAAGAAATTGTTCTCCTCGGCTCCAGTACTGTGTCATCCCGATCCAGCTGTCCAGTTCGTGGTGGAGGTGGATGCCTCCAACTCTGGGGTGGGAGCAGTGTTGTCCCAGCGCTCGGCGCTGGACAACAAATTACATCCCTGTTCCTTTTTCTCCCGTCGTCTTAGCTCGGCTGAGACTAACTATGACTTTGGTAACAGGGAGCTGCTAGCAGTGGTGCTGGCATTGCAGGAGTGGAGGCACTGGTTGGAGGGAGCGGCGCATCCATTTATCGTGTGGACGGACCATCGGAACCTGGCCTACATCCAGACCGCCCGTAGGCTGAACTCCCGCCAGGCACGTTGGGCTCTCTTCCTGGGTCGGTTTCATTTTACACTCACTTACCGTCCTGGTTCCAAGAACGGCAAGGCCGACGCTCTCTCTCGCCAGTACGACTCCCCGGTGTTGCAGTCGGTGGAGGAAAGGATTCTCTCTCCCGCCTGTGTCATCGGGGCAGCCCGATGGGAGATTGAGCGGGTGGTGCTGGATGCCCAGCAAGGACTACCTACCCACGAGGGTTGCCCTCCGGGTCGGATGTTTGTTCCGCCGGCGGCCCGCACGCCCGTTCTCCAGTGGGGGCACGAGTCCAGAGTTGCCTGCCATCCAGGGTTTCTCCGCAGTCTCTCTCTCCTCCGACAGCGGTTTTGGTGGCCCTCCATGGCTGCCGACACCAAGGATTTCGTGGCTGCCTGTTCCATCTGTGCCCGCGGCAAATCATCACACCGTGCTCCGGCTGGTCTTCTGCGCCCTCTACCTGTTCCACACCGGCCGTGGTCGCACATAGCTGTGGACTTCGTGACTGGTCTCCCGCCCTCAGACGGTAATACAGTCGTACTGACTATTGTCGATCGTTTCTCCAAGGCTGTGCATTTTGTTCCGCTTTCAAAACTCCCCTCAGCTCTGGAGACGGCGAACCTGCTGGTCCTGCACGTGTTCCGGCTCCACGGTATCCCCCGGGACATTGTGTCGGACCGGGGACCGCAGTTCTCCTCACGGGTTTGGAAGGCGTTTTGTAAGGCGTTAGGGGCGTCGGCCAGCCTCTCCTCCGGCTACCACCCACAGACTAACGGCCAGACAGAGCGAGCTAACCAGGACCTCGGGTCGGCATTACGTTGCGTCGCCGCCGAACACCCTGTCTCCTGGTCCACTCACCTGCCGTGGATCGAATACGCCAGGAACTCTCTGGTCTGTTCCGCCACAGGTATGTGTGAGTGTAAGAAGCTGATACCCAAGTACATTGGTCCGTATGTGATTTCGGGTATCATTATCAGTGTGCTATCAAGCTCAAGCTACCCCCTGCGCTCAACGTCCATCCAGTCTTCCACGTTTCACTGCTAAAGCCTGTTTCTGCCAGCATTCTCAATCCTCCGTCCGAACCCCCTCCACCCCCCCGGCTCATCGATGACCACCCGGCCTATTCTGTCCGGGAACTGTTGGATGTACGCAGACGGGGTAGGGGGTTCCAGTTTCTGGTGGACTGGGAGGGGTACGGGCTGGAGGAGCGGTCCTGGGTCTCCCGATCCTTTATTTTGGATCCTGAGCTTATCAGGGAATTTTATGAACGTTTTCCAGATAGGCCTGGTGGGCCACCAGGAGGCGTCCGTTGAGGGGGGGGTACTGTCGCGATTGCTCTATGATTTGCTCTCCAGGCATTGGTTCTTAGACAGGTGAGGGGCGTGGCGAGCGGAGCTGGGCACCGCAACGTGGCACACCTGGACCTCATCAACCAATCACACGCCTTCTTAAGCCTGGCGGGGACTTCTCGTCGGCGCCAGATTATTCCGTCTCATTCGGTATTTTGGCTGACGTGTGTACATTGACCATCGATTCCCTAACCTGATTCTGTGATTACTAAACGTCGTGTATCCTTTCGCCAGTTCCTCGCCAGTGGACTACCCCCGGACCGCAACTCTCTCCGGTGCCTCCGCCAGCTACGCCCCCCACTCCTGTCTTCGCCTTGCCCGCTGGTTACCTTCTAAGTTCTCCTTAACTGACAATAAACCATGGATTGTCCGTACTGACTCTGTCTCTGCATCCTGGGTCCTAACCAACCTTTTCACCAACCGTAACAAATGCACTCTTACTAGAAATGTATTTTCGAATTTTGAAAAATTCTATACTTTGTTATTTTTATGTGAATAAGGAATTAAAATATGCACTTTTTTTTCCAGTAAGCTAGGCCTGTGTTTTCATAAATGTTCAATTCTGTTGGTTCAGGAAAGGCGGAAGGCCTTTGTGTTTTCAAGGCTTCAAGGTTTCATTGAATGCGACCTTCTAAGAATGTATTCCTTTGCACTTATTATGGAATTTTAAGGCAATAAACATGCATTGCAAAAAGGAATTCATGTTTTTTTCATTCAGATATGTAAATCAACATGTATAAATTGCCATTAGTCAATTAATGGGGAGATAATCGATAATCGAATCGAATCGAACTGAAAAAATTAATCATTAGATGAATCGATGCATCGAAAAAATTATCTCTAGATTAATCGTTTCAAAAATAATCGTTTATCCCAGCCCTAATATACACGCAAACACACCCACAGCCACACACACACACGGATGTTCCTGAACCATCAACAACTCTTAACTTATAAACAACAATAAACATGTGCGATACAAATGTATTGTAGCGGACCTGTGGGCGTGGGGTTTCCACGCTACCAAATTGAATGTATATAACGACACAACACAGAGAGAGCAGTTGAAGGCCGAATGGTTTATTTACCGAGTAAATAAAACAAGGGTGGGAAAAGGGTCATCCACCTCTTATATGATATAGTACAATTTCAGTCAAACGCCTTCCACCTATCTCTCTCCCTCAGGCCGTACCACGCTGCAAGGCGATCACACAGATCCTGCCGGTCCTTTGCTAGCGTTAGCTTCTCTAGCCTTCCTTCTAGCTCCAACTTCCCCCGTCTGTCGTTTTATATTTTAAGACCCATATTATACTATCAAAGAAGTGTCAGGCTACTTCTAGCCTTTTAAGTTGTTTAAAATAACGATTTTGTTTTTACCATGACAAGATGCCCCCATGGTTCCCAGTTTATAGCGTTTTGGTAGAATCGGCTAAAAACAGCCTATTTAAAGGGGACTTATTATACCACCAGGTGTGAGTGTGATTAGCCTTACAAGCCGTTTCGAAAATCGGCCTAATATGACATCACTAGTGGGTGTGTCCACCTAGATCTGTGCTGGATAGATGAGCAATGTTTACTTCAGTCCACTGGGTAGGCTGGTAGATAGATCTATCCAGCACAGATCTAGGTGGACACACCCACTAGTGATGTCATATTAGGCAGATTTTCGAAACGGCTTGTAAGGCTAATCACACTCACACCTGGTGGTATAATAACTCCCCTTTAAGAATGCGTTTACAAACGAACATCCCATCTCGTTATCATCTTAAACATATCCCAGATAGATTTTAAACCGGATTTCTCCTTTAAGCCCCAGCACCCCTGCTTAATGATCCCCAGGCTCGCCTCGTTAACGTGAGGAAGTCCATATATGGCTTGGGGGTGGAGCCAGCAGGTTGCCAGACCTACCACTCCCCTCACTCCTCCCTGGCGTCTGCCACAGTATATATACACACACACACGCACACACACACACACAAACA
>NC_082388.1:3727148-3799648 GCF_031168955.1 Gadus macrocephalus
TAAGTGATACTGTCGCAATCTCATTCCTGAAGTTCCCCTTGTCCCCTACTGTTAAGAAATCACCGGTATTGCGTAGGTTGAGTGCTTGTCTTGTGCTATGTTTTCCCTGCCTTTCCAAGCATTCATATATTAAAGAAAGAAAAAAAAAGATAATTTAGGGGATAATTACAGAGGTTCGGTCAGGATGATGTTCAAGAAATATTAATTAGGGTATTTATAGAGGCGTGAGAATTGCATGCATTTCACCATAGCCTCATTGCGAAATACTGGAGAGTTTACTGTGTCGTAATATAAACGGTCTGCTTGGGACACGTGATGCAGACACACAGAGTTTCGAGAGGCTTAAAAAGTCTAGAAGGTGAGACTCGCATATTGGAAGCGAACTCATCTCAAGCCAGCTCCTCTGAAGCCGTTCGAAGTGCGCCTTCTTTCCGATAACAGACTCACAATGAAGATAGCCGCTTGGGCGATTCTTGGTTTGCTGGCTCTGTGTCAAGGTAGGTGTGATGGTGTCTCTGGTGAGATTTAAGGAGTCAGGAATTAAATTGAGAACTAAATTAGTCGATGCTACGTATTATATAAATTCTTGTCTTTTAATCCCTTTGAATCAATCTTTTTAACTTTGCAACTGATCGTGATTTTCTCTAAGTCCTGCCACCTGAAAAAAAACCTTTTCAACGGGATCCCTGAAATATCATTATCCCAATCACGATCACCATGACGACCGACCTCTCCAAGTGTCACCTGCCTCTGACCTATCACCTGACCCCTCCTTCTCTTCCAGCGGTTGGCCCTGGCGACGCCCTCCAGTGTAACTACTGTTTCTCCAAGGCAACGACGTCTGCGAGGCGACCAGCGTCCAGACGTGCTCCAGCCTGGACAACGCCTGCGGAGCGTCCTGTTCCTCTACCCTCTCCGTAAGCACCGCACACACGCCGGACTCATGCACACATTCACGCACGCACGCTCACTCACTCACTCACTCACTCACTCACTCACTCACTCACTCACTCACTCACTCACTCACTCACTCACTCACGCACGCACGCACGCTCGCTCACAGGCACAAACGTACGCACCGTGATGAACACTCACTCACACAAAACACTCATTTGTGTTTGCCTGCCTCTCCTCCTTTCTGCACCTCCTCCTTCTCCCCCCCCTCCTCTCCTCCCCCTCCTCCCTCCTCCTCGACCTCTGCTCCTCCTCGTCCTCCTACCCCCCCCTCCCCCTCCTCCCTCTTCTCATCATCTTCCTCTCCTCCCTCTCTCCCCTCCCACTCCTCCTCCTCCTCCTCCTCCTCCTCCTCCCCAGACAACTCCTTCAGGATGTGTATGAACAATGGCCGTGTGCCAAGGCTACATCTCCATGCCTAACGTCGCGGCCATCTGCTGCACCAACGACCGCTGCAACTGAGGATGAGAGACGGACTCCTCCTCCTCCCTCCTCCCCCTCTCCCCTCTCTCCTCCTCCTCTCTCTCTCTCTCTCTCATCTCCTCTCTCTCTCTCTCTCTCTCTCTCTCTCTCTCTCTCTCTCTCTCTCTCTCTCTCTCTCTCTCTCACACACACACACACACACACACACACACACACACACACACACACACACACACACACGCACACGCACAGTCTTCTGATATACTCTGTAACTGACCGTTGATAAACTGTTTTGAAGTTTGAATGTCTTCCACTTGACTGAATATATTCTTGATTGACACATTTCTAACTGGAAAACAAACACTGACCTTGCCACCTCTACAATCCCGAGATCACGATTAAATATGTAATTGAAATCTGTTTGTTTTTCTGGTTTATACTCTCATTTCAAAATCATATAAAGGTCCCATGACATGTCACCCAGTTAGTGAGTGTGATTAGCCGTTACAAGCCGTTTTTTTTCTTCCCTTTATGACATCACAAGTGGGCGCGTCCACCTAGATGTACGCTGGTTAGATCAGTCTACCAGCCTACCCAGTGGACTGCAGCAAACGTTGCTTATCTATCCGTCACACTCTAGGTGGACACGCCCACTTGACAGATTTCGAAACGACTTGTAACGGCTAATCACACCTGGTGGCGTGTCATGGGACTTTTAACGTCAAGTCTGGGCCAGAAAATGAGGGATTGAAGGTGCATTGCTGATGGCGGCCACAAGATGCCGTTCTTGCTCCATGCAAAGGTTCTCAAAGGTCTGAGCAAGTGATGGGAGCCGAGGGTGCAGTACTGAACGCCGCCACCAGATGCTGTTGTTTCTCCATGCAAAGCGCCCCCTCTGTTCCTGTTGACGGCGTCTGCAGACTTCCATTACCGCTCTCATTACGTTCATTTGCCCTGACAACGTCTGGTGGGAAGGAAAATGTCACTGACGGAAGATAATCAAGTCAATTTTCGCCCGCGGCGTCCGCCTTTTCATCTCCGTCCGTCCGACCGCCGCGTGCAATAAAATGCGCATGACAGGCGCGGGGGCCTGATGACAACACGGTTAAGACACGGGTTGCGTTTATTTTTATTTTGGAGGGCTTAATTGACGCATTATGCTCAGTGCACACCAGTATAAAGATGTTAATACCCGAAATATATGCATTGGCTGCCCTAAACACTGCAACAAAGAGTAATTTAGCGTCAGCGATGGAGAAATCGAGAAAATATCTAGATTTAGATGGAGGGGGCAGAGTGGGGGGGGGTGGGGGGGGGATGGGTTCACTGGCACCCGGTACAGGGTTGAGAGGACTGTCTCTCTCTCACTCTCTCTCTCTCTCTCTCTCTCTCTCTCTCTCTCTCTCTCTCTCTCTCTCTCTCTCTCTCTCTCTCTCTCTCTCTCAATCTTGCCCTTTCACCCACACAGAAGGGGGAGGAGAGGGAGAGAGGGAGGAGTAGGGGAGAGGGACGAGGGGAGGGAGAGAGAGAATAAGAGACAGAGAGAGGAGGATGAGAGAGAGAGAGAGAGAGAGAGAGAGAGAGAGAGAGAGGAGATGAGGGGAGAGAGAGATGAGAAAGAGCGAGAGAGTGAGAAAGAGCGAGAGATGGAGGGGGATGAGAGAGATGGAGAGAAGGAGAGGGATGGGGCGATAATAAGAGAGAGAAAGGGAGAGAGACATTTGTCCAGGGTACTATTGATTGACACTAATGAAGTTGAATCAGGCTTAATTGATGTGGCGGTCGTCCAGTCCGTCACCCTCCCTCCCTTGCACCCCTCCACCCCTCCTCCCCCATCCCCGTGGAGCTGCTGTCACATCTCTTCACACACTGACGAATAAATTAAAAGGGCTGTCCCGCGGCTGTCAATCAAAAACGTAACGCCATTGAAACACCTCAACCTACATCGTTAAGCGTGCTGTATTTACTGCACGCGGACATGGGTGTGGAAGGTTTTAAGCAGACACTCTAATCCAGAGCGATTTACAATAAGTCAGTTTGTCAGAAGAAAGAGAAACAACAATCTTTCGCTGTCGGTACAGTAAGGATGTTCATAGAACCAGGTGCCACGCACTAACAAGCACTAGTTGAAACCCGGAGAAAACACAGATAGCCAGGATAAGACTCTACAGTTTCTCAACGGGGGTGTTCGCACAACCTAGGGGGCGCTGGGAACGTGATTTTTCTTTCATTTTTTGGGGGGATTTTAAACTTTCATGGTTTCGGTGAAAAAATAGGCTACCTGAAATAAATAGCCTATTTTCATTTATTGGTTTATAACCCCTCTACCGTCTCGGCTACTTTTTAATGTCTATGAGCAGTGTAACAGTGGTCATACAGCGCGGTTCGGTCCTGCACACGCCCGGACTCCCATTACATCAGCTATCGTCATGATCTCTATCGCTGATAAACATAACCCAAGTTCGCGGGTTAACAGTTCAATAACCAACGCAACACAATCATACATGGGCGATAGCAAAAAAAACTAACTAATTTCGTTTCATAGCCCGTTTTCCTCCTTCCTCTTGCTGTTGTTAGGTTCCAGCTGCTCTGAGCGTAGTCTCCACAAAAAGACTGTGTCATTTCAAATACAAAATATAAAGGCCTAATTAGGCCTCTGCGCGCAATCTGTTTTTGCGGTGCCCGCGTTGCCTGGGTTGCCCGGGTCACGGTGCCCGTGGTTCCAGGGCTGCGGTGCCCGCGTTGCCTGGGCCGCTGTCACGGTGCCCGCGGTTCCCGGGCTATTCATTCATTGACGGGGCACGGCGGGAGACGCGGGAGTGCCGTGCCTGCGGTTCCCGGGCTGGTGTCACGGTGCCCGCAGTTCCAGGGCCATTCATTCCCGGGCCGCGGTGCCCACGGTTCCCTCACATGGTCTCAGTCTGATTGGATTCTGGGGCTGGTGAGGCTGCACACCTGTTGCTTGTTGGCCAATCAGCGAGCCAACCTCTTACATTTTATATTCAGGGCGTTTATCAGATGCTTTTAGCCAGCCGACTTACAATAAGTCAGGAGACAGAGAAACAACAATATATATTTCTCACTCACTCACCCACTCACTCAGTCAAAGCTGGCTAAGGCCATGTCCGCAACAGACAGTTGATGGACAGCGGGAGAGAGAGAGAGAGAGAGAGAGAGAGAGAGGGGGCCAGTGAGCGTGTGTGTATGCTTGTGCGTTATCTACAGTCTGTTTGTTGTGTTGTACGGCAGAAAAGAGAAACCTGTCACATGCCTCTCTCCTGGCTATCCATCCGTAAATAATCCCTTCATCTGATTGTGACAAATAAACTCTCTCTCTCTTACTCTCTCTCGCTCTCTCTCTCTTTCTGACCCTCTATCTGTCTCTCTCTCTCTCAAACTCTCTCTCTCAATCCCTCTTACACATGCACACACTCTCTCTCTCTCTCTCTCTCTCTCTCTCTCTCTCTCTCTCTCTCTCTCTCTCTCTCTCTCTCTCTCTCTCTCTCTCTCTCTCTCTCTCTCTCTCTCTCGCACACTCACACCTACACACACTTACACAGACTTGCACACACTTACACAAACTGACACACACTAACTCATCGCTTCCCATACTGTGTGGAAAAAACACAATAGTAACAATTCAACTTCAGAAAACAGTGAGCATCAAATCGCGAGACCGGACCCAATATTAAAGAAATAGATTGAACAGTGTTTGTCTTTCTGTATGTGTTAGTGTGTGTGTGTGTTTTTGTGTGTGTGTGTGTGTGTGTGTGTGTGGGGGTTAGTGGGTGGGAGTCATGTAGCAACAGAGACTCAAACAGTCCCAATTCTCCTGCTAATATCCTCCAGATATGAAATGCACATGAAATTATGTTTTCGAAAGAACAGGAAAGGGCGAGTTTAGATTATGACTGTATCACCCACGCTTTTATTGTGTTTCATCTTGTAGTTGTGTTGCAGTTATTATAGTGTGCGTTTGGGTTGATATATGTGCATGGCACACACACACACACACACACACACTAATACACACACACATAATACGAACAGACAGAGTAATATACACACACTCACAAACACACGCATACACAAACACACAGACATTAAGAGACACATACACAAACACAATAATATACACAGACACACACAAACACTCACACACACACACACACACACACTCACACGGATAAACAAGCAACTACTAATAAACACACACATGCACGCACGCGCACACACACACACAGACACACACACACACACACACTGTTAAGTATTTTAAGAAGCTGCATTTCCCTCACATAGCCACAAGGGGAGCAAGACCTTATTGAAGGCTGCTCCACCACAGAAGAAGCCGAAGCCTTTACATCACCCCGGCCACGCCCACTAGGCCACGCCCACTTGACGTCCTCTCTAGCGGGTGATTTCGAACTCGAGAGGCCAGAGATCAATAGGTAGACGGCGCAGAAAGCCACCCGGGCCTAAGCCCGGGGGGCTTGAAGTAGATCACGGTATTTTCCTCTCACACGCGTTAGATACAATTCCCTCCCTTAAGCTTCAGTTACCGTACCAAATTATAGGGTGGGTAGTAACGCGTTACAAGTAACGCAAATGAGTAAAAAAGTAATTTTTTCGGATAAAAAGTACTTTTCACGTTCCTTTTTTAAGTCTGTAATTTTACTCTTACTCGAGTAAATATTTGATTTAGAATTCCACTCTTTACTCAATTACATTTTCCATCGTGCCTTCATTAAAATTAGTATTTTGATAAACATATTATCTTCGTTGACTGTAATACAAGCGTACACGTTAGCGACGCCCCCTCCCTAGATTGCAATATTGTAGCGATTCCATTGCCGGGGAGACAGCTCACAATTACGTTGGGGCTGAGGACTCGAGCCAGACCATGCTATGCGTAGGCTGAATCGCAATTGCGTCAAAACAAATCTGTGTGGAAATTGCAATAAGTGAAAGATACAATTTCGCACGTTGAGCACACAGGGGTGTGACTCGTTTATTTAGTCAA
Organism: Gadus macrocephalus; assembly: GCF_031168955.1. Lineage (NCBI taxonomy): Eukaryota > Metazoa > Chordata > Actinopteri > Gadiformes > Gadidae > Gadus > Gadus macrocephalus. Next base: position 3,733,549 of record NC_082388.1, read on the forward strand.
AGAGAAAAGCCGGAAATCAAAACGCGCTGCAGGTAAACAAATCCCGCATGGGCTCTGACGTCATGAAACGCCGTAATCCTTAAAGGGACAGCGATCCCTGAACCACCAAAACAGTAAATGACATGCAGTAAACGACAACACAATTGAAAGAACAACACATAACAAAATACTGTAGGTGAATTATGTTACACTCACTACATCTGATTGATTACCACTCTCTTCATCCCACACCACAAACATGACATACAAAATGTCGTGGAACAGAAACAACTACCAGAGCTATTTATAATTAAGCAATAGATCACGACAGGCTGTGGTATGTGCTCATTATACCACTGTTAGGGGTATCCTATTCTCTCTCTCTCTCTCTCTCTCTCTCTCTCTCTCTCTCTCTCTCTCTCTCTCTCCCCCCCCCCCCCCCCCCCCCCCCAGCCAGGTTAGTGTTTAATTGGTAACTGTTCCTACAATGCTTTTGTCAAAGGTGAAGTTAAATTACATGTTTAGTGTAAATTTGTTTGATGGCCTATGTTTGTTTAATGAACAATACAGAATGAAGCAACTTGTGAAGAAATGTTTGAGAGTGCATCTTTCTCACACATACACACGTTTGGTATTTGTCACTGATCCAAGCACTGCAATACAAAAATGTAAAGTAACTTGTAATTTGAGTAACTTTAAAACAAAGTACTTTTTTACTCTTACTCAAGTAGGTTTTTACAATTGGAATATTTACTTTTACTCAAGTAAATTTGAAGGAAGTAATTGTACTTTTACTTGAGTATAGATTTTCAGTACTCTACCCACCTCTACTAGTTCTTCAAGGAAAGGTTCAAAATCCGGGATTGCTTTTAACTCCGTTTATTGTTAAAGTCTGCATGTTTCGACATGGTAACTGGCTATGGAACGAAAGTCTAGGAATCGTGTTGAACACGTGTGAGATAATAACTCCACCCGCGAAGGGTCACGGGCCTCTGCCCGTGGCCCGTAGTAGCTAGTTATTATCTCTCACACGTGTTCAACACGATTCCTAGACTTTCGTTCCATAGCCAGTTACCATGCCGAAACATGCGGACTTTAACAATAAACGGAGTTAAAAGCAATCTCGGATTTTGAACCTTTCACACACACACACACACACACACACACACACACACACACACACACACACACACACACACACACACACACACGCGCGCACACACACACGCACACGCACACACTACTTGGTTTATCTCCGCGATAGATAGTCAAACGTCTCACGGGACCGCGCACGTGCAGCGCGTTGTTATAGAGCGCCGCAATGGGGGGGAATATTGATTCCAAGCATGCGAGGGAGTCCGTGTCGGTAGGCGCCGATTGGTCCCGCCTCCCGCCAAACGAGTTGCTCTGGGAGATCGATGCACGTCAGGGCATCGACCTGTGTGTGTTTGTCTCTTCGTGTGTGTGTAAAAGAGAGAGGAAGAGAGAGAGGAAGTTTGTGTGTGTGTGTGTGTGTATATATGTGCGTGTGTGTGTGTGTGTGTGTGTGTGTGTGTGCGTGCGTGCGTGCGTGCGTGTGTGAGCGTGTGTCTCTTTTTATGTCAAAAATACTTTTCACTTTCTATATTATTTACCTTTATTGTACCAGTTGATCAGTTTACATAAGGCCTGGAACGGGATGCTCAAAATTGCCTCATTGGCCAGAGAGAGGGCGGGACTTCCAGTAACACGGAACTACCGATGGTGGTATATCCGTTTCGGATATCTCTTTTTCAAATGTATTGACAAAAATCCATATTAACTACTTGTTCTTTGCAGTTGATGTTCTTGGTATGTTCTTATCTTTCTCCCTCTTGGAAAGACGTTGTATCCGGTGCCGCAGACACACTCATGGGAAGGTCAGAACAGGAAACGGCGTTGCGGTAGACCACTATAAAGCTTAAACACAGGATCCTCTCTCAGCATGCGCTGTGGTGCAGGCGGCCACTTTCGTCCCTGGCAGTTGAACCCGTTCCACCTATGTGGATCTCCCAGATGATTGCCTCATCCAATCAAAAGTTTGTCGAGGATCACATGACTGAATGCTTGCGCTCTGGGCTGGTTTCACGTTTCCTCCCAAGGATTTGCCCCATAGTTGTGTCGCCAACTTGCAAAGTCGACCTAGGAACCATGGAATGGTAAGTTTACGCACGCAATTTGACACCAAAGTGTCGCTTGTGAATGTTGTGTCCGTGCGTAATACGCGTATTTGTGCACTGAGCATGCATAGTGGCTAACAGCAGTATGTATTACACGCACCCTGTTAGTCTGCGTGCAATGCAAACAAAAACCGAAACTGTTATAATAATATAATAAATAATAGTTATACATATAATAAATAAATCCACCTCTTTAATGCTGCTTTCACCCCATAACCTTCTTCCCTTCAATCCCCTTCCTACTTTCTTATCTTTTGTCTAATATACGTTCTTATTATTTTGTGTTCACTCTGTATATTATGGCTATAATAATAATAATAATAATGATGATAATAATCATAATAATAATATTAATAATAATACTATAATAATGCATGACATATTCTTTTTATTGCTAATTAGAATAAGAATAAGGCAGAAACCAACAGCTAATGCAGAACCAATAATAAAAATAATCAAGACATTTGAGAACCACTGATCTAAACAACCTGGGGGGTATTCCATCAACCAAGCTAAAGGCAAAGCCGGGCTTATTTCGCTTAGCCTCACTACTTTAAGCTAGAGTTGCGTTCCATCAACGTGACTTAAGGGAATCTCCGCTAAGTAACCATGGCAATTTATCCGACCAAATGAACCAGTGGGGTATACTACTTCTTGTAATAAAACAATTAAAATACTTGAATAATTATGCTTTTTCTTATTGCCATCTTATTAAATGTATACTCTGTTTGAGTTCATCTCCCTCAAAAATTAGTCCCCTTTAATTACGATCGATCAAACATGTTTTTTGACACCTCAAAGGGCATTATCCATGGTCACTTGCCAAGGAAAATTAATTAAGATCATTAATTTTATATTTCCATGCATTTTACTATCCAAATATAAAGTTTGTCACATAAATAGGACGGACCGTAGCTACGACTGGAAAACGGGAGGTATTCCAGTCCGCTGAGCTATGAGCCAGAGAGCTAACGTTATGGATTGTGCATATTTATAATTCAAAATTCTTCCCAGCCTTTATACCACAGATACTCTAGGGTCTATAGTATATAACCGCGTTGTCTGATTACAGTTTAATTCATTTTCCACAACTTACCAGCTCTCGTTTTGAAGAATAATAGAATAATCACCGCGCCATTCGTTTCAATGGAAATCGCGACAGTCTATACTTTCAACATAAAGTCTACATATTTATAATTCGAAATTCGTCCCAGCCTTTATACCACAGATACTCTAGGGTCTATAGCATATAACCGCGTTGTCTGATTACAGTTAAATTAATTTTTCACAATTTACCAGCTCTCGTTTTGAAGAATAATAACCACGCCATTCGTTTCAATGGTAATCGCGACGGTCTATACTTTCAACATAAAGTGTACATATTTATAATTCGAAATTCATCCCAGCCTTTATACCACAGAAACTGTAGGGTCTATAGCAGGGGTCTTCAATTAAAATTGAACAAGGTCCAGTTACTAAAAATTCCTTCCAAGAAAGGTCCGAACCTACCACGTCCTAATAGCCTTCTTTTGTCAAATACAATCAACACGGCATATTACCTTATAATTTCAGATGTATTCATTTTCAATTTCCAAATAGCTTACTTTAAACCATGAAAAACTAGTAAGACAAAGTAACGCATATTAACATTTCAAGTAAACAAAACAGGTACATTAGGCCTGCAATTCAAACGAACATAAAAAGTGCATAAGGCCTACATGTGAAGTAAGCAGAACATGAACACTAGGCCTACACTTCAAATGAACACAAAGTGCATTAGGCCTACATTTCAAGTAAGCAAAACAGGTACACCAGACCTACATTTCAAATAAAAACAAAAAGAGCATTAGGCCTTCACTTCAAGTAAGCAAAACAGTGTCTCAAGTGGTGTTAGACAGGTCCTCACAGATCTCTTTCTTGTCTTGATGAAACAATCGCACATAAACCAAAAGCTGTGCATTATCCGTGACATCTGAAGACTCATCAATGGCTAAGGATGGGGCACTCTGAACAGCTGCATGAAGCTGTGACAGTGCGTCATATGATAACATTTCGGATTTTCTGGTTGTCGTTGCAGCTCACATTGGGATTTACTTAATTTTTTCACACAATTCATCCCTTTGTTTACTTTCTAGTAATGTCTCGGCAGCGTTCAAGCACTACTTCACAACAGTCGTGTCACTGAAAGTTTTTTTATGTTGCCCCAAAATCCATGCAATCTTATGTGAGCATTCATTTGCACGTTGCTGGCCTGTAAATGAGTGTGTGAAGACACGCGTAGACCTCTCATACTGAGCTCTCAGCTCGGATATTTTCCACGCTCTTACTTCTGGGGATACTTTTCCTCGAAGGATATGTGTTTGGATTCGTAATGACGCTTAATATTCCTGCTTTTTATCAGCGCCATGGTTTCAACACATAAAAGACAATGAACAAGTATTGGTCAGTCCATTCATCTTTAAAATGTCTGTTTTCGGGGTCGACTTTCCTTATTTTCGAGCAAGCCATTTTCTCATTCCCAATAGCTCTTCCGGTAAACAAAAAATTTGATTGGCTATTTTTTGAGTGACGCTATTACGCACATGCCGTGACAGACGGAGGGAGGGGGGGGAGTTCGGTGAGTGCATGATCTTCGCTCTGTGAAGATCATTGCTTTTTGCTGTTTTTATGCTGTACTACAGACTGCCTTTCAATTTGTATTTCAGTGAGAAATGATTTTACTAACATAATCATGCTTTGTATAGTGAAATCATAAAAAAAATATATATATATATATATATATTAGGGATGGGTGTGAGGAATCGATTACTCGAGTACTACTCGTTACAAATGAACTCGGTTGGTGGACAGGCAAACTCGAGTTTGCATATACACACACAAACAAAGTTTTCTGAAGCAAATGTATCAATTTTCTGTCGGCGCCACTAACGCATGACGTGGGCACAAAGAAAATTAAATGCATCCATTTCCATGGCGCGTTCCGTGGCGTGTGCAGGCACGCCAGAATTCAAAAAGTTAAGAGATGGCGGTTAAAGCAAACCGCAGCGAAGAATTGAAATACTTTAAAGAAATAGGAGATCATAAGGTGAAATGTAAAACATGCCAAGCGAAATCGAGCTACCAGAAAGTACTATGCGGCAACATATGCTCCTGAAACACAACAGTGAGTTCGGGAAAGCAGACCCGCAGCAACGGTGAAAGTGAAAGTGTGTCGGCTATTTTCACCGCCGCAAGACGCAGCTGTAATCCCGGGCGTGTAGAGAAGATCACAACGCTGAGTATTTCCATAGTCCATTTGCTGCCGTTTTATTTGCAGCTTTAAGCATTTATTTGCAATGGTTAGGCTACTTGTTTCGTTTTTTTTTAACTGTTACAGGCCTTGGTTCGACGTGATTTAAATTGTGAGACGCATATTTATTTTTGTAAGGGAAATGTGTTTTGAACGTTTGCAAAAATAAATAATGAATACTCTGATAACTCTGACTGTTTTGATGGAGAATAAGCATTACATGTTTGGTTGGTAATATTGCCGTTCATCATCAGGCCTATTCCTGCTGCAGATGCGTTGCATTCTAAAAATAGATTTGATTTAACGAGTACTCGATTGATCCTCGAGGAATTCCTTCGATCACTCGAGTTTGGAATTTACTACTCGTGCCCATCCCTAATATATATATATATTTTATTATTTTAAATTGGTCATGGATAGGACCGTCACTTGGTCCGGACCCGGACCGCGGTCCGCCGTTTGGAGATGCCTGGTCTATAGCATATAACCGTGTTGTCTGATTACAGTTTAATGTAACAGTAAGCTGACAAAATCGCTAATTAACACCACAACTGCAAATTAACCACACAGAGATAACCATGGCAACCGGTCAAACAAATTGTATTTTTGCCATCTTTCTGCTCGCGCATCCGCCGCGTTGATAGACAAATAATCCCTCTATAGTACGGGTGACCTGATTTTGCGGACTGGGTACGTCAGTGAATTCTTGCCGTTGGCTTATTTTTTAAATTTCCTTTATATTAGAGAAATTAGGCCGAACAATTTTTAGATAATAAATATGTCTTACAATATCCCTAAAACCCAAATATAACTTGCAAAAACCCATGGTAAAGTTAATGTTAATATTAATGTTACTGATAAGTAGGGCTGCAACAACGAATCGATAAAATCTATAAAAATCGATTACTAAATGCGTTGGCAACGAATTTGGTCGTCGATTCGTTGTGTCGCGCGATTAATAAGTTACTCATAGGCGCAGCACTGTTTACAGCCAGCCGCCGACAGGTTGGTTCACGGTTCATGCACGCCCACAGCGAGCTTCAGTGTGAGCGACCACAGCTTGTATTTGTCATGTCTTAAAACTGGACTGTAGGCCTACATAAAAGTGTTGTACCTTCACTGTCTTTCGGTTAAAAAAAACTCCTTCAACTCAGTATCCGTCTAGTTGTCCAACCGAAAATTCTGTCAGCTGCTGCTGCTGCAGACGTTGGGCAGACAGGCTCGGAGTCGGCACCGCGTGCATCAACAGTCATTCAAAGCAGCGGTAGTAATCCATGGTTCCCGCGGGTCCTTAAAAAGTCTTAAAAAGTCTTAATTTTTTTTGTGTAAAATTAAGGCCATAAATTGTCTTAAATTTACTGTAAATTTGCTCTAGGTATTACATTTTGCAGAGGGTTTTTTAAGACTGGGAAATTGTCGCGCACAACAAATCACCTAGTGCGTCTTTTAATTACGGCATTTTCAGGAGTTTTACGTTACGTTAACGTTGACATCAGTCATCGGGGGGCCGGTTGCATCTGCAGCCTGCAGCTGCGTCTGTAGGCTAACTTGCTGGCGCTACTTTTAGCTAGTGACGGTTGACATCATTAGGCCAACTTGCGCTACTTTCAGGATGGGACAGTGCAAATTCAATGAGAAATGGTTTGAGGAAGATACGTTTCGGGGGTGGTTGGAGAAGGCAGGTGACTACGAGGCAAGGTGTTGTTTATCCCGAAAGGCATTCATACTAGGGACCATGGGAGCAAAAGCTCTTGAGTCCCACATGAGGTCGCAGAAATATATCCGATACTCCGTGGCAGCTAGCGGGACTACAGCGATGCCCGTATTATTTGAAAGAAGTGGACTGAAAAGTTCAGCATCCGTGGCTAGTACTTCACATCAGACGGCGTTAACCGGCTTTGTGTCGCCACCAGAAACCCAGAAGGCGGAGGTATTGTGGGTTCTCCACACGGTGAGCAGACATAATTCCTTCAAATCGAACGAGGACATTAGTAACGTCTTGGCTGCTATGTTCCCAGATTCTGAGTTTGCGAAGTCGTTCACCTGCGGTGAAAACAAAACGGCCTATCTAGCCAAATACGGGATCGCATCTTTCATAAAAAGAGAGCTGTCACGCAGCGTAAACGATAAACAGTACGTCCTCATGTTCGATGAGTGAACAAAACCACTAAAAGCAAACAGATGGATATCCATGTGAGGTACTGGCCCACGGACGACACCGACAGCCATGTCTTATCGCGGTACTATGGATCACAGTTCATGCTGGATCATTTTAATGTAAGTATTCCAAACAGTAAATTAATTGAATTGTGTGACGGACTTTTTCCCAAAAATCATATTCGAAGTTTGTTTGTTTATTAATATTAATATTCGAATATTTATTAATAATATTATGACCATTAAATTCCTTCAGTAAGACCTGGATTGGGCTTCGCGGGGTTTGTTTACCGGCGTTGCTATGGTTACCGGTCCTGCGTGTTCCGACGGTTTATTAGGTATCTAATAAATCGCTGTCTAATCAATACTTCATTCGATGCCTCTTCCGTGGTCATTACAATATTATGAGTAGACTGCGTCGGGTTCTCGCTCTCCCTCTTGGCCTGCCATAACAGGTTCGAATATTAAGGGCTGCCTAATATTTGTTTGAATTTTGATTTATTTTTGTGTGTGTGTGTGTGTGTGTGTGTGTGTGTGTGTGTGTGTGTGTGTGTGTGTGTGTGTGTGTGTGTGTGTGTGTGTGTGTGTGTGTGTGTGTGTGTGTGTGTGTGTGTGTGTGTGTGATCACTGTCAGCCGTGTTTACATGGACACATCTGATCCGCATAGTTGTGGAAGAACAGCTCAATCGGAATAGAAAAGGATCATATAATACGCCTCAATCGGAATACAATTATCTGTTCGTAAATCTGTTCGTCTGCTATAATCGACATGCATACACTTATTCCGATTAGTTTGGGGTTTAACTTAGGAAAGCTGCAGTAGTTCGCATTTGGTCCACTCCGCACTCCAAACTTGACCGCTGTCAAGGACGGTGGATTTATTGCCCGATTCATGTCTTTGTTATCACTCCGTAGTAGTTACAGTAGTCCGGTAACATATCAACCCCAGCGTGTCCGGTTGCTAAGCGACGGTCATGGGTGACTATGGGTGACACGGGTGGGTTAATGTGTTCGCGTATCGTCGTGTCCGCGCGCTTCCGAGATAACTTTGCAAGAGTACTACTACTGCTAGTACTACGGCTACGGTTGATGTGTATAAGTGACTCAATTATACACACCTTTTCTATCAAATAATTTTTCAGACATTTTTTGGGTCTTAATTTATGTATGTGTTGGTCTTAAAAAGTCTTAAATTTGACTTTAAAAATGGTGCAAGAACCATGTAATCAAACAACCGGACGGTGTAGAAAGTCCCGTCAGTTAAAAATAGTAATGCAGTTTTTAAATCCATGTTAAAATCGGCAGGATATAGAGATAGTTAGCTTAAAAAAAACAACTAACCAATGGTCACAAATAGTGTCAAATGTGATGTGTTCAGGTCGGCTCAGAAATACGATTGATGCGTTCAAATGCAGCAGTAAAAAAATAAAATAATTGAGATGTTGGTGAAGACTTGTTTTCCCAGTAATATAAAATAGATAGTAAAGATAGAATTAATTATGACCTGTTTAATGTCCTATCTTGAACTATCATCATCTTATCAGCAATTAAAGCAATATTACAAGTTCTATTTCAAGGAGTCTCGAAAATGGTATCAATAGGTTTGACCGGGTAACCATGGACATCCCTTGTATACATATAAAAGTATATCATACATTGTATGTTTCTTTTTTGTGTTATCCCAGTTATGTTTTTTTTATCTTTTTATTATTTAATATTACTTCTAATAGTTTGGGGACGTTGGAGCAATAACCTGGTGTTTTTACATTTTAGTTTGCACTGTGAATTTGAAGTAATGTTCCGTTTTTGAATAAAGATGCGGCAATTCCAATTTCATTTTTTTTTTTTATATCCGATTCATCGATTAATCGAAAAAATAATCGACAGATTAATCGATTATTAAAATAATCGTTAGTTGCAGCCCTACTGATAAGCCTTTGTCCCAATGACAAAGACAATGCTGCATGGGAAATTGCAGCTACCTAAATTCCATCAGGTGAGTTTCACGGCAGGAGTGGGTGTCGGATTGACTCGGCTACCAGATCGACTCGGGGTCCTAGATGCGCAATAATGACGCACTTCCTGTAAACGCTGTCTATTAAATGCGCATGCGCGTTTCATTCATTCCCATGTTATTCCCAATTATTAACGATCTCCTTTTGTTTTTATATCTATGAATAATAATCTAATGTACAAATTATTGTTGCCTATACTTCGGTAATATATAAAAGAAGAATCGGTTAACTCCATTCACTGAACGGGGGGAATCCACTTTATTTCCAGCGCTCCCAACACAGAGTCAAAACAGCGACTCACACGCAGACACTTCCGTTCTCCTCCTTCAGAATAAGAGTCCCTAACAGGAACTGGGTTACATATGCATTCATCAGTGCTTTTAGACGTGTTTCCAATGGCTTTGTTTGTGCGAAAGAACGGGCTGCGTTCAATGAAATAAAAACCAAAATGGATGGAGCCTTCTCTTTATGTCGATGATTGAGCCCCTTTTATAAACAACCCTTCCGGGTTTTGTCCGTTGGCTTGTGTCGTTCTATTTCATGTAGGCTACGGCGTCTAGGCTTCGCCTTATGGGCTTGTCCCGTGCGCGCGCTGAAAATTCAAACTATGCACCTATCAGCGTGGGCACCGCCCACATTTCCCACGGTATCGTGTCTATATAACGCGGTGTATACCGTCGCTCATCCTCCCTTTTCTTTCAGCACTTGTGCTTATCAGCGAGAAATTGAGAACTACAATTAAGAAGATGAGAACTTCAACACGGATCTCCCAAGCCGGTGGCAGCGGCTCGGGCCCTTTTTCAGGGCCACCTGAGAGCGCTCCTAGAGCTAGGTCCTTTTCAGGACTCCTATGCGCCTCCTGTCCCGCCTCCCTGGCACCGGGTGACGGGCACTTGGCGTGCTTTTGGTGCCTCGGCGCCGACCACGCCGCGGCTGCTATGGCGGCCCCCGTCTCCTGTGTCGCCTGCCGGGAGCTGCCTGAAGAGGGGATCCTCTCCAGGCATCTCTTCTTTTCCCCTGCGGTGGAAATGGCTGACGCCATCGACCTGTTCGGACCTGACGTCGACGATGGCATCATCGACGCCTCCCTGGACGACGTCTTCGGCGACTCGGCGTCCGGTTTTTCCCGCTCTCGGGTTACAACCGCCACCGTCATACAACACGAGGGTCCGCGCCGGATGACCGATCTCTTCCGGGAGATCATGGGTGAGGCGGCGGCCATCAAAGGGATTCCCATGCCGGTCCCGCCTCTCGCCCCCGTATCTGACGATATGCAGGGCGAGTGCTTTCGCACCCCATCTTTTTCCCGGCGGGTTACCCAGTGCCCCTTGTTCCCGCCTTTGCAGCACTTGTTTATTGCTGCCGGTGAGGACCCTTCGACCCTGAAGGCTCCGGTAAGATCCTACACGGATTTCACCAACGTGGAGGGGTGGGCCGATACTCAGGCGAGGGGGACCCCTCGCCTGGAGCCTCCCCTTGCAGCGCTTCTCTGTCCGGGCGCCGGGCTCCTTAACGAAAAGCCGCTGCCCCCCGACCGCCTCCAGAAGCAGATTGTCGGCCTAACGGACAGGGTGTTCGTTTGTGCCTCTCAATCCGCGGCGGCGGTCAACAACATCGCCCTGCTCTCCTCTGCCATGGTCTCCTTGTCGGCTGACAGGGAGGCCTACGGCCCGGAGGAAGCCGCGAAATGGCTGGCGGTTTCCCGCTTTTCCAGCGCCATCCTCCAGCTATGCCAGCCGATAGCCGTTTCGGCCGGCCAGCATATGGCGTGGGCTACCATGATTCAAAGGGTCATATGGCTCTCCCACACTGCGGTGCCGGAACGAGAGCGGGCCAGCCTCGTCCAGGGTCCACTAGCGCCGGATGGCCTATTTGGTCCCAGGTTCTCCGAGGTGCTCGCGCACCAGCAGTCAGTCCGTGAGAATCGTTCCCGGTTCGGGACGATTCTCACGGGCTCCTCCCGCCAGCAGGCTGAGAGGAAGCGCGGTCTAGGCCGGTCCCAGCGTTCCATGGGACCGCCTCCGACTCCAGCCCCGGTGCAGCAGCCGCAGCCGCCGCGCACGGGGAGAGCAGCAGCGCCACGGACCGGGAAGTTCCGGACGCTTGCTCCTACTTTTTCTTTCCCTATTAAAGAAAAGAGTAAAGACCGTTCGGCCGAACGGCAGTACATGGTACCTAAAGAGCGATATTCCCCAGGCCACCTGCGTCCTACGCTTGTGGTGCGCTCCTCCATGTTGCCTATTTCCCCCTCTCAGCCCGGTGGCTGTAGGGTGACGGTCGGACGGCGTGTTCACATGGCCTCTGGTTCACCTGCTTCTAAGAAGCGGCGTCCCTTGGAGCCTCATGGACGGATCAGAGACTCGTTGCACGAGCCCGTGGATACGGCCGCTTGTACCGGTCTCCTGGTTCCCCACATTATAGGTGAGGAGATGGGTCCGCGCGCTGTGGCTACAGCCTGCGGACAGCGCATGCGCACAGGTGCTGAGGCCGGACGGCTCGCTCCCTGTTCAGCGGGCACGAGCGCGACGTCTAGACAGCTCGTTGTTTTTACAGCTGCTAGTTCTGGTACGTCTCCTACGCTCACTGAGCCTCCTCCCTTTCGTGGGAAGCCCCCCTTGGTTCACACGCAGTGTGGAGGCGGTAGGGTCAGAGGAATACGGGTTATTCCTGGACGGTCTTCCTCAGCTGTCGGCTCGCCCTCTCTCCAACCGCTATGCGTGTTGGCAAGAGCGGTGCGTTCTGCCATCGTGGTTGGACACCACGTTGAGATGGGGCCATCCCATACAGTTCAAGCGTCGTCCCCCACCCTTTATGGGGTTGGTGGAGACCACGCTACGGGACCCGGCTGCGAGCACGGCTCTGGCAGCAGAGGTGGCACGTCTCTTGGTAAAGGGGGCCATCACTGTCGTTCCCCCCCACGAGTCTCACCTAGGTTTTTATTCCCGCTACTTCCTGGTTTCCAAGAAGTCAGGGGAAATGAGACCTATTCTGGATCTTCGCGTGTTCAACAGATTCGTTGCCACGAGGAAGTTCAGAATGCTCACGGTCGGAGCATTGTTCCGGTGTGTGAGAGAGGGCGATTGGTTCACATCCCTGGATCTCAAGGATGCTTACTTCCACGTCCCTGTTCGGCAGGCGCACAGGAAGTTTCTCCGCTTTGCCTTTATGGGGATGGCGTACGAGTACCAGTGTCTGCCGTTCGGCTATTCCCTGGCTCCGCGCACCTTCTCGAAGTGTGTGGAGACGGCGTTGGAACCGCTCAGACGTCAGGGAAAGAGGATTCTCTTCTACCTAGACGATCTGCTTATTCTGAGCAACTCAGAAGAGACCGCGAGAAGGGACACCATGTTGGTGATAAACCATCTCTCCTTCCTGGGTTTTGCCATCAACTGGGAGAAGAGCTCCCCGCTCCCCAGCCGGCAGACAGTCTACTTGGGGCTTTGCCTAGACTCAGCCACCATGATTGCGATGCTTTCGCCTCCTCGGCGAGACGCCATCCTGTCGGCGCTCTCCCGTTTTCACGTTCGCAGAAACGTGACCGCACTGTCCACCATGCGCCTGTTGGGGCTGATGGCAGCTGCCCACCCCGTGGTCCCCCTGGGTCTGCTTTTTATGCGCAGACTCAAGCGGTGGTTTGCTCGCCAACGGTTGGACCCCAGGCGACACAAGCTCAGGGTGCTCCTCGTCCCCCGTTCGGTGTCGCCAGACCTGGAATATTGGAAAGGACCCTCCGCCCTTCTCAAGGGTGTTCCCCTGGGCAGGGTGGCGTCCTACGTAGTGGTCTTCACGGACGCCTCGTTGACGGGTTGGGGAGGAACGTGCCTCTCTCACTCTGTCGGAGACGAGTGGCGCACGCCCCCTACAGCACACATAAATGTGTTGGAGCTCGACGCTGTGAGGAAAGTGCTGTTGCATTTCTTTCACCTGGTGCGCGGCCGCCACGTACTGATCAGGACAGACAGCGTGTCGGCGGCGGCGTACATCAACAGACAGGGGGGAGTCCGCTCCCCTGCTCTCCACCGAAAGGCGGTCGAGCTCTGGCTTTGGGCTCATCAGTATCTCCGCAGTCTGAGAGCCCTGCATATCGCGGGCGCCCAGAACTTTGGGGCGGACCTCATGTCTCGAGGCGGTCCCCGCCGAGACGAGTGGCGGTTACATCCCGACATTGTCAGACTGATCTGGCAGAGGTTTGGGACAGCGCAGGTGGACCTCTTCGCGTCCCGGGAGAACACGCACTGCAGGTGGTGGTTCTCCCTCAGCCCTCGGGATCTTCCCCCGTTGGGGGTAGATGCGTTGGCACACACACCTTGGCCGCGGGCTCTCTTGTATGCGTTTCCCCCGCTCCAGCTGATCCTTCCTCTTCTGGAACGGGTCAGACAGGAGAGACTGTCCCTGATATTAGTGGCCCCGGAGAACCGTTCAGCTCTGTGGTTTCCAGAGCTGCCCGCGCTCTCGCGGTCGGCGCCTTGGCCAGTACCATTCAGGCCGGATGCGCTTTCACAGGCCCACGGGACGGTGCACCACCCGCCCGATGTCTCGGGACGGCTGTTGGTTTGGCTCCTGAGAGGTTGATCCTGCAGGGCAAAGGTTTGCCTGAGACGGTTATCAACACTATTCAGAGTGCTCGTGCGCCTTCTACTTCTTCCCTCTATGCGGCGAAGTGGTGCGCCTTCTCTAATTGGTGTGAGACGAACCACGCTGTCCCATCTCAATGCGAGGTGGGAAGCGTGCTTTCGTTTCTGCAAAACTTATTGGAAAAAGGTTTGGCCTTCTCCACTATCAAGGTCTATGCGGCAGCCGTTTCGGCTGGCCATGCAGGCTGTGATGGTGGACCGATCTTCAGCCATCCACTGGTCAAGAGATTCTTGCGTGGGGCTAGACGGGTTAGGCCTGTTTTCACGCGTGCTTACACCACGCTGGGATCTCCCCACCGTGTTGCGCGGATTGTCCAGGGATCCTTTCGAGCCTCTCTCTCATGCCCCTTTGGATGCCCTGTCATTTAAGACGGCGCTCTTGTTGGCCTTGGTTTCTGCCAAGCGGGCCGGTGAGCTAACCGCTCTGTCTGTCAGCCCGAGTTGCTTGTTGCTAAACGAGGACAGCTCCTTCGCGTTGCTCAGACCTAATCCTGCGTTCCTCCCGAAGAACATTAATAGTTCTTTTCGGTCGAGGGATATTGTGCTTAAGGCTTTTCACCCCCCGCCTCATTCTAGTGAGGCGGAGGCGGAGTTGCATCTCCTGTGCCCGGTTCGGGCGTTGGCTATGTACGTGAATCGCTCGGCAGCGTTCCGCTCCACACAACAGTTGTTTGTGTGTTATAGCGACGCTAGCAGGGGCCGCGCTCTCTCTAAGCAGCGGTTTTCTCGCTGGGTATGTGAGGGTGTTTGCCTAGCCTACTCTCGGCAGGGCTTGGCGCCACCGTTGGGCATTAAAGCTCACTCCACACGGAGCGTGGCCGCTTCAACGGCTCTACTCAAGGGCGTTTCGGTGGAAGACATCTGCGCGGCTGCGTCTTGGTCTTCCCCCGGCCCCTTTGTCCGTTTTTACATGTTAGACATGTCCAGGGGCTCACTCGGCAACTCTGTGCTAGAGTCTGGGACCCCTTTTACGGCTTAAGAATATAGACATGTTCTTTAAAGCGTCGTGGTTGGATTTCCTCTCGCCGGCTGGCGAGTTGGACTTGATTACCAGTCTTACTCTCCCACCTTTTTTCAAATGATAACAACCTAATGGAAACCTAGTTGCTCTGGTTTTTCTTTTCCTTTCATGGGTTCCATGAAGCACGGAATAGAGCCGGAGTCTTTACAGACTCACTTTTTTCTCCCTTGATCATTGCCTTGCTTGATCTAGGAGGAATTCGTTTTTTATAAAGCTGTTGTGTTTTACACTTCCTTGGCTTTTTGAGTCTTAATGTGTTCTGGTGACTTAGGTCTTTTTGACTGGGGTCCAGCAGGAGTACATTGATCGGGCTCCGCTCGCAGCTTCACCTTAGCCCATAAGGCGAAGCCTAGACGGCGTAGCCTACATGAAATAGAACGATAGTTATGTTATTATAACTCTAGTTCTATGATTGTAGGCGTAGCCGTCTAGTTTCCCACCTGCTGTACCCTCCAATTGCTGAAAGAAAAGCTTGGAGGATGAGCAACGGTATACACCGCGTTATATAGACACGATACCGTGGGAAATGTGGGCGGTGCCCACGCTGATAGGTGCATAGTTTGAATTTTCAGCGCGCGCAATTGCGCGCGCACGGGACAAGCCCATAAGGCGAAGCCTAGACGGCTACGCCTACAATCATAGAACTAGAGTTATAATAACATAACTATCGATATGACAAGTGTCGATACATCATCTGTAAGCGCAGGACCCCGAGTCGATCTGGCAGCCAAGTCAATCTGGTACCCACACAGGCAGCCAAGACGACTTCTGTTGAGAAAAATACTATGGTCAGTCAATTTAGAATATTCAAAGAAATGGAAAATAAATGGCATGAAAAGTTTTTAGATTTCTCCAGTAATCCTTCCCAAATCACTGATCAGGTGCGGATTGAACCCTGGACGACCGGGTGCAAGTCCGACACATTACCTCTAAACTATCTCCATGATTTCTAATCTACAGTCAATATTACATTAAAACATGTTACGCATAATACTACTTATTCATTCAAAAGAGCGGTGATTTTATTGCCAGGCGGCCTCCCTGTTTTTATTAATGATAACGGTGTTCCCTTTTTGAGTTATTATATGCTTGTACTCCTCATAAACCTCCACAAGTAGCCTCTGTTTGCCTCTGGAAAAGATCCCGCTCGGTCCTTTTCGGACATTTGATCCATGATTCGACATTCAGAGTTCTGGGCCTCGTTTCCCGATAACGATGGATCTTCGCTCGTACGATCATTGTCACGATGGATCTTGCGAACCATCGTGAATTTCTTTGGAGCGTTCCCCGAAACTCTTAACATGAACACGCGTTCACAGGGAAAAATTTGAGAGTGTGCGACCGAATTTGCCCTTTTCTTTTTTACACGTTAAACGTGGAAGGAGCGCGTCAATGAATCCGGAATCTTTAGCAGGCCAATGAGTGTAAGAAGGCTAGGGAATGGCCACTGAAAGTGGCTAATGTGTCGAGGGGGAGGGTGCTAGAGATTATCAAGCGCGTGTAAACGTCTGAGCGACGGAGAAAGATTTCACAACCTGCTACGTGCGTTTGCAATGAGCATGCAAAGTATTGACTCATTTTTCCCACCTTCGGCTAGTGTGCCAGTGCAAGTCGGTCCTGAACGGGTCTTATTTTACAAACCCCGCACCCGCCCGTACCCGTAATACTTCAAACCGCATCCGACCCGTGTTCCGACAGTAGCCCGACCAGACCCGCTATAAATTTATATCAACACCCGACCCGCACCCGATGGAAAATCAGAACCATTAGATGGGAATTACACTATCTGGTGTTAGGCTTGGTGCTTTAGATCATCCACTCTTGATGGTTTTAGTTGACTCCTCCACTCCTGATTAATATATCCAGCACCGGTGAAGTCTCGCTCGCAATCGCAAAACCCGCGCCCGACCCGTGCTGTTCAGGCGTCCGACCCGACTCGTTTCATCCAAATTGTGCGGGTCACCCGAACCAGTGCAGGACTCCGCTCAGGTGCCATAAAGGGCTTTTCACACGGGAGGAGTTTGTCGGGCCTGATAATGCATTCTCAATGGAGAGGCGAGCGGGCAGAAAGGAGGCTCAGCGTCCTGTCAAGCGGCACGACAAGCGGACTCACTCCCGTGAAACTGTCGCTTCCGTACTTGTCGAACGCATGCATGCGCAAACCTGGAAACCGTTGGGATAGATGAGAATCACAATAAAATGTGACACTGAATTTGAAAAAGCACATTGTAATTTCTGCATCTATTATCAAAATAGTTATTATTAATACAGTGAAAATTTGTAGAAATGTAAATAATTGGTTGGCATGTTGATTAACGGTGTGTGCCCCTAAAATTTCTGGTTGCGCCCCTAAAATTTTCAGTTAGGGGCCACAGTGCTCCTAGTGAAAAAAGATAAGTCTGGAGCCCTGGTTCACTGCACTCACGACTAGGGATGGGAATCGAGAACCGGTTCTTGTTCAGAACCGGTGCAGAGTCAACCGATTCCTTGGAATCATTAGGAAGCCTGCTTAACGATTCCGCTTATCGGTTCCGGTCGCAGCAAATGCGTAGTGACGTCACACACACGCTGCTTTGTTTTGGTTCAGAACGCAGCAAACATGGCGCCGTCGAGGAAGAATCGCATTGTGCATTGTGCGCACCAAACGCGACGGGGCGACAAGATCCCGTACAATGTGAACGTTGAGACGCGTATCGGGTGAATATTTCGCGAGAGAAAACCGGCGACAAGTTTTTGTCGTGATGACAGCCAATCAGCGTTCAACAGCGTGACAACTGAGTGACATGTGTAACGTAACAGCCAATCAGCGTTCAACCTTCAAACTCAGTGCAGTGCAGTCCGGGGTGAACTGCGGCATGGAGGAGAAAGTGATTGTTGCAGTTTGCGAATCCCGGAGCTCTATCTATAATATTATATAATATAATTGTCTATATAATATCAGATACAATATATACATATACAATATATATATACAATATCTGTCGCCTCCGGATGGCTGTAGCGTGGGGAGCTCTCATAGGGATTGGGCTTCTCGGGGTTTGTTTACCGGCGTTGTTATGGTTTCCGGTCTTGTGTGTTCCAACGGTTTATTAGGTAGGCCCATCTAATAAATCTGTCTAATCAATGCTTCATTTTGTTTATGTCAGTTGAATTTTGTTACAAGTAGAATGCAAATGAGCACTGTTCGCATTCCAAAAGGCACAAGCTCTTACTTGACTGTTTTCAGTCTGTGTTTTTAGTTTTATGGCACATAATGATGGCATTTGGGCTTAAAAAGCCAAACATATATTATTTTGTCTAGACCAATTGATTTGATAATGTACAATTTCCTAATACTAGACGCACTTCTGATCAGATATTAAGGAGATTTAATACAAACAAACACATTTGTACTTATTTTCTCACCCAATGAGAATCGATAAGAGAATCGATAAGGAATCGGATCGATAAGCAGAATCGGAATCGGAATCGGAATCATGAAATTCTTATCAATTCCCATCCCTACTCACGACTAAGGCTGGGACAACGCGTCGACGTAATCGATGACGTTGACGCATAAATTACGTTGACGCGAAAAATGCACGTTGATTCGAAAAACCCAAAACAAAGATGGCGGCGCCGGAGCGTAGTAGCAACGCGAGTGGCTCCTCAGACTTTCATAAGTGCAAGCCTCCACGCACTTGTCCTCTCAAGTATGGGAATTCTTTACTGTAAAAGGAATTCAAATTAAAGTATGCACTTTTTTTCCAGGAAGCTAGGCCTGTGTTTTCATCAATGTTCAATTCTGTTGGTTCAGGAAGGACGGAAGGCCTTTGTGTTTTGACAACCCGGTATCACGCGATTTCGTGCTCACGGACACGAACGTTAATCTATTGAAGCGTGTTCCAGAGCACGATAGTCCGACTTTTTTCGTGCTACACAGAACGAAATGTAAACCAATGCATTCTGAATGGGAGTGTTCTCAGACAATTAACGTGCTCCACAAAACGCTACGAGAGAGAGAGAGAAAGAGAGAGAGGGAGGGACAGAGAGAGAGAGCGAGAGAGAGGCTTCAGAAAGGGTGTTCTCAGATAGTACAGTGCACCCTAGTTATGTTTATGCCAAAACCACAAATGCTATAGGCCTATATATATATATATATTGCCTAATTATATATATTGCCTATATATATATATATATATATATATATATATATATATATATAATTAGGCTATAATTATATTATTTAGCGTGTAATGAGACAATTTATAGCCAAATTGTCGAAGATGCCCGAGAATCTCCGGAGATATCAGCATGGGAAATCGGCGCATCAGACCCATGAACCTATAAAGAAAGACGTAATCTCAAGCGGGAGAGAACATTTGCAGTGCTGGTTTGTGTCACGTAAGTACAGGGCTCTCATGTCTCATGCATTCGGCGTGAGACACATGCAATTCAACCCATGCACACGCTCGAACCTGGTATCACGAAAATACGTGACATTGTCACGTTATTTAATCTATTGAAACGTGATCAGGGACACGTAGGCCTATTTTCTAAATTTTGTATTTCAATTGGAAGTAGGTTATTTGTCGTGTCACTAAGCACGACTTCCAAACTAAGGTTCTGTCCGGGAGCGTTCTCCCTAATGTCCCTTATGGAGCTCCGTACAGATCATTCATTGTTGAAAATTGTCTGTGATAACTAACAAATGACAGCTTTTGGCCACCCGTTTCTACTTAAAATTGTCTGTGATAACTAACAATATGACAGCTTTTGGCCACCAGTTTCTACTTTCACCTTTGATACTGAGAAATTGTGACAATACAAGGATATATTAAATGCAGGTGCGCTGCTCTGTAGGCAAACCGCAAAGGAAAAAAGGGTAGCTGCTTCATCTATACTTCGAATACTATACTACGAAATGTAAACCAATGCATTCTGAATGGGAGTGTTTCTCCAAGTTTTCCATGCTACACGAAATGTAAACCCATGCAAATAAAGACTTCATGGTCATAATAATTTAACTATCATTAATCTCCTGAGTGTGTAGGGTGGTATTCAATTTTTTTCAACGGGGCTGCATCCAGTCCCTTGACCGTTATGGTTGCTATGGTGGTTGCTATCGACCGCCCCCTCTAATCCTTACATGGCTCTAAAAACCACGTGGCAAAGGAGCTGCCGTCAATTGTGTTGTTTTTGTCGTAAACTAGGGTCCGATGGTTATTAAATAGACAGATATTCTAAGGTATTCTTAAAAGGCAGCTTGGATGTTTTTATTTTCTGCAGTTTTGACTTCTACTATAACCTATTTTTGAAAGCAAAACACCAAGCTTATTGAATAATGGTAACCCATTAAATACGGTATGATTTCTAGATGTCATGGCAACCTCCGCTCGCGACACTGGACTTGCGAGGCATCGACGCGGACGTTCATTCACATAGCTAAAAACAAGAGAACACAAAGGTGAAAGTAGAAACGGGTGGCCAAAAGCTGTCCTATTGTTAGTTGTCACAGACAATTTTAAGTAGAAACGGCTGGCAAAAAGCTGTCATTTGTTAGTTATCACAGACAATTTTCAACAATGAATGATCTGTACGGAGCTCCATAAGGGACATTAGGGAGAACGCTCCCGGACCGAACCTTAGTTTGGAAGTCGTGCTTAGTGACACGACAAATAGCCTACTTCCAATTGAAATACAACATTTAGAAAATAGGCCTACGGGTCCCTGATCACGTTTCAATAGATTAAATAACGTGACAGTGTCACGTATTTTCGTAAGACCAGGTTCGAGCGTGTGCATGGGTTGAATTGCGTGTCTCACGCCGAATGCATGAGACTTGTAGCCCTGTACTTACGTGACACAAACCAGCACCGCAAACGTTCTCTCCCGCTTGAGATGACGTCTTTCTTTATAGGTTCATGGGTCTGATGCGCCGATTTCCCATGCTGATATTTCCGGAGATTCTCGGGCATCTTCGACAATTTGGCTATAGATTGTCTCATTACACGTTAGATAATATAATTATAGCCTAATTATATAGCCTATATATATATATAGGCAATATATATAATTTGGCAATATGTATATATATATATATAGCATTTGCGGTTTTGGCATAAACATAACTAGGGTGCACTGTACTATCTGAGAACACCCTTTCTGAAGCCTCTCTCTCGCTCTCTCTCTCTGTCCCTCCCTCTCTCTCTTTCTCTCTCTCTCGTACCGTTTCGTGGAGCACGTTAATTGTCTGAGAACACTCCCATTCAGAATGCATTGGTTTACATTTCGTTCTGTGTAGCACGAAAAAAGTCGGACTATCAACTGAGCAAAATCGCGTGATACCGGGTTGGTTTTCAAGGCCTGAAGGCTTCAAGGTTTTATTGAATGCTACCTCTGACTTCTAAGAATGCATTACTTTGCACTTTTATTTTGAAATTTTAAGGCAATAAACATGCATTGCAATGTTAAGGGATTCATGTTTTTTTCATTCAGATATGTAAATCAACATGTATAAATTGCTATTAGTCAATTAATGGCGAGATAATCGATAATCTAATTGAATCTAAATCGAATCGGACTGAAAAAAGTGAATCGTTAGATTAATAGATAGATAGATAGATATATACTTTATTAATCCCGGGGGAAATTCAAGTATCCAGTAGCAGCCGAAAACACACATAAAAACAGTGCAGATGGATGTGCAAAAATACAGATATAAATAAATATAAATAAATAAATAAATAAAATGTCCATTGTTGTAATCTATTGTCCTCCCTGCCTTTACTGGGAGCTGTTGTACAGTCTGATGGCCAGGGGGACGAAAGAGTTTTTTAGTCTATTAGTGGAGCTGGACTGGGACAGCAGTCGGCCACTGAAAACACTCCTCTGCCTGGTGAAGGTGTCATGCAGAGGGTGGTGGGTGTTGTCCAGGATGGACAGCAGTTTGTCAAGGGTCCTTCTCTCTGCCACTGTCACCAGAGAGTCCAGCTCTGTTCCCACTACTGAGCCAGCACTCCTCACCAGTCTGTCCATTCGACCAGCGTCTCTCCTCCTGCTGCTTCCTCCCCAGCAAACCACAGCATAAAAGAGCACGCTGGCCACCACAGACTGGTAAAACATCTGCAGTAGTTTTTTGCAGATGTTGAAAGACCCCAGCCTTCTCAGGAAGTACAGACGGCTCTGCCCTTTCCTGTATAAAGCTTCCATATTTGCTGTCCAGTCCAGCTTGTCGTCCAGCTGCAGTCCCAGATATTTATAGGTCCTGACCACCTCCACATCGACCCCCTCGATGGACACGGGTAGGAGATGTGGTTTCTTCCTTCTGAAGTCCACCACCATCTCCTTGGTCTTGGAGGAGTTCAGCTGCAGATGGTTGGACCTGCACCACCTCACAAAGTCCTCAACCAGGCTCCTGTACTCCCCCTAATCGATGCATCGAAAAGATAATCGCTAGATTAATCGTTTAAAAAATTATTGTTTATCCCAGCCCTACTCGCGACGTTCGTAGGATTGTAACTGTCCACTGACACGGTGCTGAAACGGGCTATGTAGGAGGGGGAGACGCAGGAATGTCGCAGGAAAATGGGGTTAAAGAGTAGGGAATATTGCACTACGGTCCTCTATGTTGTTGCAGTACGGTCCTCTATGTTGTTTCACATAGCGGAACAGGAAGTTAATGACTCTATTTAGTTGTAAACCTATGGAAAGTTGTTCTTATTTATAACCAAACATCTGGATTAAGTCAAGCAGACATCTCGACGTCGCGAAAGAATGCGATCATACGAGTGGGCGGACCGCGAGTGTATTTACAAGTGACGTCGCCCGGGAACCCGGATATACGAGCGCATCATTGAAAACAAAGAAACAAAAATACAAAACTGTGAGACCAAGGATGAATGTGCCTTGCCCTATTGAGGAGTGTGACTATGTGGCTACACATGCTGAATCAGCAGTGGTGGTGGCCATGACGAACATACACACGACCATACACGCTGCAGCCCCTAGGGAACCGCACACAAATGCCAAAATGGAGAAACTCAGGCGCCCGTCCATAGCGTTGGCTGGAACAGCCGAGACCTGGTCATACTTCCTAACCCGCTGGGGTGAGTACAAGAGGGGCACTAAACTAATTGGATCAGATGTTGTCACACAACTGCTATAGTGCTGTGAGGAGGATCTGAGAAAATACCTCACCCGTGCTGCAGGCAAAAGCCTAGTGGACAGTAATGAAAAGGACGTTCTCTCTGCCATGAGGGCACTCGTTGTCCGTGCAGAAAACACAATGGTAGCTCGAGTGGCCCTATCTAACATGCGACAGAGACACGAAGAGCCCATCCGATCATTTCATGCACGCTTAAAGGAAGTGTAAATACGAAATGACATGCACTAAGGATGGGTGTGACCAAGTCAACAACTTCACAGAGGAAATATTGCGCGATGTGATCGCCCGCAGCATAGCAGACCAAGAAATACAGCTCAATCTGCTTGGCGAAAAGAATCAGGATATGCCACTTAAGGACATGATAGAGTACATCAAAGCCAAAGAGTCAGGAAAGCGCTCAGCGTCACGCCTGCTTGACCCTCAGAGCACGGACACTATCAGCAGCTCATATCGACGGGGGAAGCAGCTGGACGTCCGCGCCAGGGCGGGAGCCAGAGCGGAGAAACTAAGGCTGGGGGTAAACGATTATTTATCAAACGATTAATCGGGCGATTATTTTATCGATTAGTCGACTAATCTAATGACCAATTGGCCTTTTTTTTTTTTTTTTTTTTCTGTTGCTCGATTAATAAAAACCATAATGTATCTCAAATAAATACCAAAAAATTCTTAATAATATACTTTATTTAATACGGAACCCGTAAAGGGACATGAAAAAAATGTGTGCGCATACTCTCTTGCGCTCCGCCTCCAACTACGAGATGGTTAGTTACATCTTTCCTGCTGTCGGCTCCCAGACCGAGGAGCACAGGTGATACGTTCCCTCCAGGTCCGATGCGCTCTCGGGGGCATGACCCTTCACTTTGACCGACAGTGAGTCTGCTTATAGGTCGGAATATGATGGAATGAAGCGGCCACCGATTCTTGACAGGCTGGGTATTTTATTCTTACACACAACCGGACTCGTTCATGACTTCACTAGACTGACACGCACGCTATCGCTCGCTCTCCTCGCTCGTCCACCTACTCGCTGACGACACACACACACACACACACACACACACACACACACACACACACACACACTGCCAGTGATATGCGCACGATACTTTCTCATGCGCACGAGATACTTTCTCGTTTGAGATGCTCCAACATTGCTGTCGTGCTCTTGTGATATGCCAACTCCATGGCAAAGAGTGCAAATCACAACACCTTTCCGTTTAGGACTTAACTTGAAGTATTTCCATACCTTTGATGATTTCGTGCGCGGACATTTTCCTTTATTGTGACTTTCGTCCATTTCTCCGTCGAAAATCGTCGACGGAGAAATTTGACGTCGACGAATTTTTGACGTCGACACGTCGACGTCATCGACGCATCGCTACAGCTCTAGGAGAAACCCAAGGTCAAGGCCGAGGGGACGTGCATCTACTGCGGCGAGGCAGGCCACAGTAAAACACCTCAGTGGCACGCCAGGCGCGCCGAGTGCCCCGCGTATGGCAAGGCGTGCTGGAAAGGCAACCGTCAGAACCACCTTGACAAGGTCTGTCTGGGTGGCCGTTCATCTCGGGGCCGCCGTCGTCAGGTTCGCTGGTAACTAAGGCTGGGGGTAAACGATTATTTATCAAACGATTAATCGGGCGATTATTTTATCGATTAGTCGACTAATCTAATGACCAATTGGACGTTTTTTTTTTTTTTTTCTGTTGCTCGATTAATAAAAACCATAATGTAGGCCTATCTCAAATAAATACCAAAAAATTCTTAATAATATACTTTATTTAATACGGAACCCGTAAAGGGACATGAAAGAAATGTGTGCGCATACTCTCTTGCGCGATCCGCCTCCAACTACGAGTTACATCTTTCCTGCTGTCGGCTCCCAGACCGAGGAGCACAGGTGATACGTTCCCTCCAGGTCCGATGCGCTCTCGGGGGCATGACCCTTCACTTTGACCGACAGTGAGTCTGCTTATAGGTCGGAATATGATGGAATGAAGCGGCCACCGATTCTTGACAGGCTGGGTATTTTATTCTTTCACACAACCGGACTCGTTCATGACTTCACTAGACTGACACGCACGCTATCGCTCGCTCTCCTCGCTCGTCCACCTACTCGCTGACGACACACACACACACACACACACACACACACACACACACACACACACACACACACACAGCCAGTGATATGCGCACGATGTTTCCCCATGCTCATGAGATACTTTCTCGTGCGCACGAGATACTTTCTCATGCGCACGAGATACTTTCTCGTTTGAGATGCTCCAACATTGCTGTCGTGCTCTTGTGATATGCCAACTCCATTTGGCAAAGAGTGCAAATCACAACACCTTTCCGTTTAGGACTTAACTTGAAGTATTTCCATACCTTTGATGATTTCGTGCGCGGACATTTTCCTTTATTGTGACTTTCGTCCATTTCTCCATCGAAAATCGTCGACGGAGAAATTTGACGTCGACGAATTTTTGACGTCGACACGTCGACATCATCGACGCATCGCTACAGCTCTACTGGTAACAGCAGCGACGCCCGAAGAATGGAGACGCGCCAGATGGCGTACGTGACTGACACCTCAGACCGTATATTCCTGTCTCGTGCAGCCTGTGTGGACCTGGGCATGATCTCAGACAGGTTCCCAACACTCGGGGAGGTCAACCTCGCGACCTCAGGCCCATGTGACGGTTACTCACGGCGCTATGATGAGGTGGTTGCGGACATCAGCAACAAGACCAAGTGTGTGGACGACACACTCCTGTGGGCTGATACAGTTGAAGAGAGCTACTTCCAGGCGGCACAATGGTTGGACGTTTGTGGCAGGAATGGCATCATCCTCAACCTGGATAAATTTGTCTTCGCAGCACCCTCGTGGACTTTGCGGGCTTCACAATCACCATGTCCGAAGTACGGCCATGCAGCCGTTACCTGGAGGCTATCCGAGCCTTCCGCGACCCCGCAATGTCACTGACGTCAGGTCCTGGTTTGGACTGGTCAACCAAGTGGCCTACGCCTTCAGTATGGCCGAACGCATTCAACCGCTCCGGAAACTCCCACTGTAGTCTGGTCGTAATTTCTTGAACCCAGAAATGTTGAGTACCCTAAAGTTTTATTGCAGAAATGTCATTTATAGGCCAAATGGATGGAATTGAACTTGGTTGCTAAAAGTTGCACTTTGGGCAATTTGCATAATTAGCATAATAAGCAAATTAAGGCGAGACACCACAGGTGAATAGGGTAAAGAAATTAAATAATATATATCACCATGAAACTTTCTTAGTTGATTACTTATGTTAAGATGAGAAAAAAATGTATTGCATGTTTTTTGTATTTTAATGTTTAAATATGCAAATGAGGCCATATCTCATAGAATCTCATACAAAGATGCAAAATAACTATATACAGCATGCACATACACACAAACCAAAAATAATTATATACAGCAAAAGACAGAACTTTATACACCATGCACACAGGCAAACACACAATAACTATATACAAGACCTATATACAGCAAATGAAAGAACTATATATTACACAGCATGCTTACAGGACACACACAATAACTATATACAAGAACTGCAAACAGCATGCACACACACACACGCTGTAAAATAACTATAAGAACCACACAATCCCACTCAATAGCCTTCACCATCTTCCTCATTTGTTTCCTCATTCCCTTCAGTCTCATCTTCTTGGTCTTTTTGGGTATGTACATGTATTGTGAATGGGTTGCAGCAGCAGACCTCACCCCCTTCACACTTGCAGTAGTCAGTGCAACTGATACTTGCAGCATGGCAGCTGCAGTTTCCTTTGCTGCAGGCCTTCAATGAGCTGCAGCTACAGCTGGTGACATCAAGCAAATTTATTGGAGCCACTGCCTGGATGGCAAGAGCGGGCATGACAGACCCTTCTTTAGCAACCTCCCACCCAAACTTACTGATGTCTCTGGCCTCTGCAGGAGGCTCTCTCTGACCTGCAGCCTTCCACAACAAGACCTGAAGATGAGCACGCAGTATGTGCAGCATCAGGTTGGCATCAGTTGGAGGAAGCTTCTTAAGTTTGGGAGGCTTTTTGCTGCGACTGTAGATCTGGTAGCGAGTGTTATTCATCGACTTGGCCTTCTTCTGCCCATACAGTGCGATAAAGAACTCGGTCCCAGTATCTTTTAGGTCACTATGAGTGGCATCAGGTTCCCCAAGCACTGTATTGAGACCAGGAATGTTTTTTCCTAGGAGTACTTTCAGCGCAGATGTCTTGCCCTTCCCACAGGGATAGGAGGCAGTGTCACATCCTGACAGCGCATGCATCCTCAGGAGACCTTGACATCTGTCACCCAATCCTCTGATGGTGGCATTTATATCCAGGATGGTGCCATTCCACTTCTCCATCTGCACTGTTGATTGAACATTGGCCTTCCATGCCCAGTACACCAACAGAACAAATACGTCAGTGTCATCACTTAGGATACGTATTGTCGGAGCCCCTGCTTCAGCTGCTTGCAGCATGTAGCTAATGAGGGTGATGTCAGCCTCCTCATGCTTCACAATGCAGTCTGTGTGGTTCACAAATAAGATGTTATTAGTGGTGAGGTCAAATGTGCACAGAAGACGCGATAACAGGGTCTTAGTTGATGTGCTCTTCATCACTGCTTCTCGACAAGGAAGGGGTGTGTTGACTGTTAGCTTATAATCAATTGCACCAATTCCTCCTCGCCTTCTCCTCTCATGATCCTTTGCAGTGGGTTCATCATTGTACCGGTCAAAGATGACGAGGGTCTCATTAACTCCAGCTGCAGTATAGGCATTGGAGAGGCGTGTATTAATGCTTGAGGCAATGTCCTTAATCGTACCTGCCACCGGCCAGACAATGTGATAGAGCAACTGACTTCCATCAACTAGAACAACATTGGGAAGTGGAGCATTTTCATCAGGTACTCCCAATCTTTTGACAAGGACAGACTTGTCACCCTTCCTCAGGCAACCAAATTCATCAATGAGTGATGGTGGAACTGGACTGAGCTCATGATCAAAAACATCTTTCAACTCTATGCCACGCTGCTGCCCCACGACTAAGAGTCGAGCAAAGAGGGCCTCCATGTCGTAGATAGGCTTGCCTTTCACAGTCAAAGCTTTCTTCATCACCTCCATGGTTGTGATTCTCTTACCAATGGGGCTATGGAAGCCTTCAGGAAGAGAATCTGCAAAATCTTTGCTCTGCTGTTCACCAATGTGAAGAGCATTCTGCACGTTCACCGAGTCTGGTGCCACTTGTTCATTCACGAAGAATTTGCTGGTTCTCGTTTAACGGATGAGAATGTTGCTGGAACTCCTCCAACCTCCTACCAAGGTGCACAAGTGCCAGTCAACTGTTTGTAAACAGTGGTGTTCCCACGTTAAATGCATTGCTCAGGAATCTGATGTACAGTTTTATGATGAGATTGATGGACTCAAAAAATGAAATCATAATGACTTTAACCATGCCGAAGTTAAGCAGCATCAGATACACTTCCAGTCTCTGGAAGCATTGGAGAGAGTGTCTGTATGTTTTTTAGTTGTGTTTCTTATTTGTTTGTTGTTGTTTTGTCTGTTGTATTGTCGTGTATATGGACCTATATGAGTCTGAAATAAAGATGAATAATATTGCAATCTCCTCGATCAATTTCTTGTCTTCTCTCACCTTCCTCCTTATGTTTCCATCTACTCTGCTTCACATTTCCATTCACATGAACATTTTCCTCCTCCTCTGAATTTTCTGGAATGTCCTGATTTACATACATTTCCTCCACTGTCTGGGAAAGGTGGGAGCAAATGGGATGGGAATTGATCCACACTGCAACTTGCACTTCATTGGTTGAGATGCCTTTCAGTCCACCTTGTCAGCTTGATCAGTTTGGTGAGCAGACCTACATTAAACAAGGGAAAGGTCCCTTGTTTAATGTAGGTCTGCTCACCAAACTGATCAGCAGGTACAGCAGTTCCACCATCAGAATGGCGACAGACGTGAGCCCCTGCTAAGAGGTCCTCCTTGGCATCATGTGGAAGGTTCTGCGCCATCCTTAGGTACCAAGTGATATGCCGCCCATAATTATGGTGCCCAGCAGCAAAGAAGTACGGGATCATCTGCCCGAGACAGTGCTGCTGTAGGAGGAAGTCTCCCTGTCTCTCTGCACGAAGGAAATTAAGTGCGATGGAGGTGGGACGAATCAGGCAGTCCACCCAAAGCCTGCCTGTAGGGTGTTCACGTGCCTTGTCCAGATATTCTGTGATAGCAGCATCAGTCTGTGGTCCATCTTGCAGAAGATCTTGCAGGAGTACAGCCATAAGCATCCGATATGCACGCAGTGCATTTGTCCAGGATTTTCCATTGAGAATGTTGGCGATGCCACCAAATGCCACAGCAAGCAGTTGTTCCATGCCAGTACCCTTCATCAAGAATCCAATGCAGCCAAGGAATGACATCAGAGTGTGCATCATTCCAGGATGGATGGTGACAGACTTCCATCGCATTGGGTCACTCCATTGGATTAGACACGCCACAATGTAGAGCTGCAGGTCCACTGTGATGTGTGCATACTTCATGCCAAAGCTCTTCAGTGATCTCTCAAGGTAGACTAGGGTTGTGAGCACGGTATCTGGGTGTGAAGGTGGAGAATCGATAAGGGGCCCAAACACTACAATAGTTTTAGGCTTGTTGGTAGTTTGTGATTTTCTGTCTTCGTATGCGTTATAGCCAGCCCAGTCAGCTGGATTTGAGTGGAAGAAGAGCTGTGATAGCCAAGCAGCATCTCTTTTCTTTGCTTGTGTCAAGCTGGCGGCAACCTGGTGGGCTTCTTTTGGAGAAAGAATCTTCACGGGAAGTGCAGGTGGTTTCAATTTAGGGGGACCAGTGTAGTGCTCCAGTTGTAGAGACTGGTGAGTGAGTCGTAAAGACCTATCCTCAGACAACTTTAGCCTTGGGATCTTCAGCTGCATCACTCCAATGTTTCCGGTCATGATGGTGCCGGGTGCTGGATGTTGTGTAAACTCAGAAACCATAGCATGTGTGCTCTTGGTTCCATTCGGACTTGCGATGTAGAGGTCATAGTTGTCTGCCCAGCTGAATATGGGGCCCAACTCAGTGGTCAGACCAAGATTTTTGTGATAATCAGCAGGGTTCTTTGAAACAAACTGAGCTGCAGTTTTGCGGAAGCGTAGAACTTCATCATATTTGGTTACAAGGCCATGATCATTGAGGGTCTCGATCAATGTACGGCTACCGTACTTATGGTGGAGCTTCACGGCGAGTCCTAGTGTTGTCTGATTGTGTGTGCCACTGATGTGCTGCTGGATGGATTGTGTCAGGGTGAGTGAAGCCTTAGTCGTTCCTCCCCCAGAAACAAGTTTTGACACAAAGCAGAGTAAGGTAGCACTTGTGTCCTTTATGATCTTTGTGAAGCAGAAATCGCTCAGATCATAATCTTTTGGCTTAGGTATGCTGGCCACTTCTGACTTGATCCTCCTGATGAGCTTGTCAACTTCATCTTCATCATCCATCTTTGACCGCTTGACCATTTTCAGTGTTTTAGCTATGCAATTCTTAAAACCAACTACAGTTTCACAGCCTTCCACATTCAGAACTACAATTTCTTTACCAAAATATTCACATAAATTTGCAAACAGTTGCTTCTGAGTCAATGCACCTAAGTTTGTACTGTATATTTCATGCAACTCACACATGGTCCATGTCTCCTGCATGTTTCCCTTCATTTCCTCTACTACAAATCTTAGAGATTCTTCGATTGCTGGCCTGCATGACTCAGAATTGACTGAGTTTTGTGGAATTTTGCGGAAATTGTCATAGCAGCTTTTGTGATACTGAGCATCGCTGGCATGCAAATCTCCTCGTACACCAGCTAATCTTAGAGTCACTGCAGTTGACCAGGCATCTTGCCGCTCATCACATACATCTTTCAACACCCCATAGAATGTTCTGTTTCCTTTCCCCCTATCAACTGTTTGGCACTGGTTCACTTGCTTCCAACGCTCAGGGTGCTTTGGATCCTTAGGAATGCATTCATCTCCACATAATAGACAGTCTCTTTTAAATTCAAATTGTTGAGTCTGTGACTTGAGTGGCCTATGACCAGGATTATATGACTCAGACACCTTCCTCTTCTTCACACCACTGTTCCTTGATGTGGACGTATAATTGCAATAACAGTTTTTATGTGCATGAATGGAAACACTGTCTCCCTCAGAAGCAACACGAGATGCTAAGATTGTGTGTAGGTCATCTCCCTTTTCTTTGCTTCGAGAGATAATTGTGTTGATGCCTGAGATTTTGAAAACTTGACGTTGACCATTACCATTACATGGTGCGAAGAAGCAGTTTCCCGTTTTGCCGTCCATACGGACCCTGAATGAGAAAAAGCAGCAAAAAGGAGTTGTTAATATTGTGTCAGTGTGCTTATAGGTTATACAAGCAAGGAGTTTAAAGATGTTGCATGAATATGAAGCTATTCATGTGCATGCTATACAATAGGGCTGTGCAATTAATTGAATTTTGATCATGATTTTGATTCTTGGGTCTTCAAATTAATAAAATCAGGTTGGAACGAATCTTTTGGAATGTTCCGTTGTCTATGAGGTTTTGTGAAAAAAAAATAATAATCAGAGATTTTTTTAAATGCCGAATAATTTGATTTTATTTTCAAACGCAAAAATAAAATCGTGATTTCAATCTTCACCAAAAAAATCGTGATTCCGATTTTTTCCAAAATCGAGCAGCCCTACTATACAAGCAAATGATAAGAAACATTAGCTTGCTCTAATGAAACACTTAAAGTATCCACTACATTTAGTAATGCATTCATTCATTTATAGATAACTTTTCTGGGTTCCTGTGTCTAATGGCTGTGTTAATGTTGCAATAAAAATGGTTATGTGGATAGCTAGCTAACGAGCAAGCAAACAGAGCAACCAAGTACATAGAAGGATGCTAGCAGTCGTACTCATTTGTCACATAGCTCATTTAAGCTAATGGCAGTTCATTTTACCAACATACTGTAGATACAGATTCTTAACAGTTACATACCTTTATCCTGCACTCTTTATCTGCATGTAGTTTGTAGTTCAACTCCAGATGGAAATGTCGATGTTAGAGGTATTGTCATCAAGGCCGCCTTAATGCACGGGCTTGCCTGGGCTGAAGCCCCAGGGCCTACGCCGATCGGGGGGCCTATCATGAGCTGCAGTAAAAAAAAAAATATTTTTTTATTTTTTATTTATATTTTATACTGGCCCATGATAGGCCCCCAGATCGGCGAAGGCCCAAGAGAATGTGATTTTTTGTTTGGGGCTTACAAAGATCAGAGGCCTATCATCAGCCAAGAAAAAAGAGGGCCAGTGGCCCCTTTACACCACAGCCACACTCCCCAAAATGTCGGAAATAAGTTACACATCTTCATTGTAAGATCCCCTCTCAGGGGGCCTACGAAACCTCAGCCCCAGGGCCCAATGGCAGGTTAAGGCAGGCCTGATTGTCATTCACAGTGGGAGAGTAGTGATCAAGTGGAGAGTACAATAGCAAGTGACCGTGAAATTCAGTGTCTGGACTAAATAGCTAAATGAAAAGTAAAAGCTTCTTATCTAATACCATAGCCTAATCAATAAAACAATAACTTGTATCGTAAAATCGTATCGATTAGAGACTGGACCATCGAATCTAGCAATGGTCTAATGTGTCAATACTGTAAATCCTTACAAGGTTCCTTAAAAGGTTTTCACCAACTCAGTCCCCCTTGGAAAAATAATTTTGAGCCTGGCTTTATCACACGATCGGATTTTGTGTGTATGCAAATTAGAGCATATTTAACGAGATAGGGCATCATTTGCATATGTAAACATTAAAATACAAAAAACATGCAATATATTTCTTTCTCATCTTAATATAGGTAATCAACTCAGAAAGTTTCATGGTGATATCTATTTATTTATTATTTTACCCTATTCACCTGTAGTGTCTCGCCTTAATTGCCTATTTATGCTAATTATGCTAATTGCCCAAAGTTCAACTTTTAGCAACCAAGTTGAATTCCATCCACCAGGTCTATAGATGACATTTCTGCAATAAAACTTTAGGGTACTCAACATTTCTGGGTTTACTATTGGGCCTATGGGGATTACGACTAGACTACTGCATGGGGTACGCTTCGAGTGGTCTCCGGAATTGGAGAACGTTTTCCGCGAATCAAAAGAGGAGATCGTCCTTGGACTGTCAGTGCACGCCGGTCAGGCCCTTCTGCTGCGCTGATGGATGGAAGGTGACCCTGGTTGGCAGCAGGTTCACGCACGCGGCTGACATCGATCTGCGCCACTCGGAATAACTGAACGCTGCCACCGGATGGCGCCCTCTCATCCCGCGGCGCCGCCTGTCATGGCCATTTACCCCTTCCAGGCTGTGTGTTCAGACTTTTTCATGCACAGGGGTGTACACTATCTTGTGATAGCTGACCGCTACTGGAACTGGCCAATCATCTCGAGGTCGACGGGTGGCGCCGCGGGTGTCATATGCCACCTACGCCGTGCCTTTGCCACGTACGGGACTCAGGAAGAGCCTGCCTCGGACGGGGGACCAGA
Organism: Gadus macrocephalus; assembly: GCF_031168955.1. Lineage (NCBI taxonomy): Eukaryota > Metazoa > Chordata > Actinopteri > Gadiformes > Gadidae > Gadus > Gadus macrocephalus. The sequence goes on from NC_082388.1 coordinate 3,767,625, forward strand.
GTTCACCTCCACCGAGACCAGGTATTTCCTTCACAGATGGGGCGTGCACCACCGCCTCTCATCGGTGGCTTTCCCCACAGCAACTGCCGTGCAGAGATCGGGGTGAAGACGATGAAGCGGCTCATCACTGACAATACAGGCCCGAAGGGCGAACTCGACACCGACGCTGTGCAGAGGGCGATACTCCAATACCGTAATACGCCGGACCCTGACACAAAGCTATACCCGGCGATGTGTGTCTTCGGCCGGCCCATCCGCGACTTCATCCCGATTGCCCCCGGGAGGTACAGACCGCACGTATCATGCCGTGAGACGCTGACGGCAAGGAGGCCCTCCGCAAACGCCGTATCCGCACAGTTGGCACTTGGGCGGAGCACACCAAACGCATCCCAACTCTCGAGGTGGGGGACTTTGTCCGCGTACAGAACCAGACGGGACTTCACCCTAACAAGTGGGACAGGACGGGCAGTGTCGTTGAGGTGCGCCAGCACGATCAGTACGTGGTCAAGATTGACGGGTCGGGCAGGGTCTCATCTCTGAACTGCAGATTCCTGCACAAGTTCTACCCGGTCCACAGCGACCGGCCCCCATCTCGATCGATCTATGACGATCTGGCATCCCGCGTCGCTGTACCAGCACTTATTGCAACGCCGCAGCTGCCTGGTCTTGCGAGCGGCCAAGTAAGACCTGTGACGGAGTCAGGGCCCACTCCACCACCGGCGCTGCCACCTGCAGGCTCTCTCCGGCGCGGGATGCAGCCCACCTCTATCGTGCCAGTGGTGCCGGCCCAGGGCGTCCCTCGTACGCCCCGCCAGCCTCTGTGGCCCCTGTGGCCCCTCTCCCACCGCCGCCCGACGTGTCGCCGGCGACAGGCTTGCGCCGGTCCACCAGGAAGGCCGGTGTGCCTGCCTGGCATAAGGACTTTCCTGTGGGGTAGTCTTTAATGGGTTCTGTGGGCATTGGGTTCATGTTGGACTTTCCGCTCGTTTTTATGGCACATAGTTCGTTCGATGCTGTTTTTTTTTTTTATTAGCCTTTGTGTTAGAGTGTTAAAGGCTCAGGGGGAGATAGGGAATATTGCACTACGGTCCTCTATGTTGTTGCACTACGGTCCTCTATGTTGTGGCATATAGCGGAACAGGAAGTTAATGACTCTATTTAGATGTAAACCTACCAGCACCTTCAGCTGCTCATGACATGTTTGGTTATTGTAATTTCACTACTGTCGTTCATTAAAGCAAGTGAACAAATGGAAAGTTGTTCATATTAATAGCAGAGTAGCCTACAAAAAGAATAGACTGCAATAATATGAATGCTTAAGATATTAAAACACAATTGATTAGGCCTAGGCCGACATATGCTTTATCAGTCCTAATCCTGAATGCACTGTGCATACATTTGAAATAATTCCAAATATCAAAAATCCAAAACAGCTTGTGTGACAACTACATTTATCTTAATGTGCTGATCCTGCCCATATTGTTGGGCAGGATGAAGTAGGCTATAGGTCTTTTTACACTGCCAAGCCGGTTCGGTCGCAGTTTGGCACGCCCGTTGATTTCACCTTCTTATCTCAAGTTTCCTGTGTAAAACCGAGGGGGTCGAATCCCCTGTTCTTCACGGGGCCAGGTTTCTTGGTTCACTGGGGAAGGCGGGGCTCCGCATGGAGTCTCTGACCTCTTTAGAATAATTTATATTATTGCATACTCCCGAATGTTAAATTTTTTTTATGAATGAAGACACCCGCATGCAATAATGAGTGTAGACTACAAATGCGAATAACTATGGTCAGGGATTTTCGTTACTTTCTAGACAGGGTCCAATAAATAGTGAACTTCATCACAGCCTCACCGAAGCACCTACAGTGCTTAATGCAAACAATCGCTACAAAAAACACCTGCGGAAAATTCTCCGACACCCACTGGTCTCAGCATGATGCATGTCTACAGTAGCCTATGTCTTCTGTCATTGATCAATATGAGGACATTTTAACCACGATGGTTGAATTAAAATCAGAGGGAGACAGCAAGTGCAGCTTGAAAGCGACCTCCCACACAAGAGCAATTGCACATTAGAATTTTTTATGTGCCTTGTGACGTGGCGTTTGATCAGTACATTTCGGCTGCGCATGTGCTTTTGGAATTTTAAATTGCTGCAATAAATAATGTTGTTGTTGACTTCGAACATGTCTCTATCTTTGCTGTTTAAATCTAACATATGAGTAATATATCGGCGGGAACCAGTGTTTTTGGTTGCGAAATTGAGCCAGCTGGGCATTCCGTGGTATTGGATGTGTTTTAATAAAACACATCCAATACTAATATCCAATATAATAATGTCCGCTGGTGACGCCCCTGAGGCTATAGTAGGCTAACGATGCTCTTAGCATCCTACGAGTACCCCTGGAGTCCTCGTTAGCTACGAGCATTTTCACGACGTGCGTTATCAACACTGCTTTCGGGAAACGTGTGAAAACTTTACGATGCTCGTACGACGCACTTCACGACCCACTTTAGGCCAACGATTCTTTCGGGAAACTGGGCCCTGAGCAAGGTGCGGCTGAGTTGGGTTGATGGAACGGCTTTAGCCTCAAGTAGAAGTTGGTGTTAGTTCTAACCGGGCTTAATCAACTAAGCGCCGCTTTCGATAGCGACTTTGATGGAATACCCCTCTGCATGATTCTTTATTATTATTATTATTATTATATTATTACCCCTCCTACTTATTGTATTTTGTATACGTCCGGGTCACTTAATGTACACACTTATTGTATGTCGTACTAAGTTATTGTATATAGTTGTGTAGCAATGTAGCATCATACTCTAGCTTGCTCTGTTGTGTACGGGGATGGGTTAACTTAGTGATTGTTAGTGCTTGGCACTTGCTTCTATGAACATCCTTAATGTACCGACATAGATATATTGTGGTTTCTCTTTCTTCTGAAAAAATTACTTATTGTATGTCACTCTGGATAAAAGCATCTGCTAAACGCCCTGAATGAGAATGTAAATATATAATAATAATAATCTCTCATCTCATCGTCATCCGCTTATCCGGGGTCGGTCGCGGGGGGAGCAGCTCAAGCAGGGGGCCCCAGACTTCCCTTTCCCGGGCCACATTGACCAGCTCTGACGGGGGGATCCCGAGGCGTTCCCAGGCCAGTGTTGAGATATAATCTCTCCACCTAGTCCTGGGTCTTCCCCGAGGTCTCCTCCCCACTGGACGTGCCTGAGGAGAGACCCCCTTACCCCATACTCCCGCAGCACCTCCCACAGTTTCTCCCGGGGGACCCGGTCATACGCCTTCTCCAGATCCACAAAACACATGTAGGCCCAGGCCCCCTCCAGGATCCTTGCGAGAGTGAAGAGCTGGTCCGTAGTTCCACGTCCGGGGCGAAAACCGCATTGTTCCTCTTCAATCTGAGGTTCGACGATCGGCCGAACCCTCCTTTCCAGCACCTTGGAGTAGACTTTACCAGGGAGGCTGAGAAGTGTATAATTATTATTATTAATAATCCACTGTTCAAACTGCTGCATCCGACCAGGTGATAACTTGAGAGGAGGTGTTGGGCTGCCATGAAGGGACTATTTACCCCGCCGTGCCTCCTCCTCTTCCTCCTCCTCCTCCTCCTCCCGGTCTCCTCTGCCACCTCCTTCTGGGCCAAGGAGAAGCCCAACATCGTCCTCATGATGGTGGACGACCTGGGCATCGGAGACCTGGGTTGCTACGGCAACAACACCATTAGGTAACGCACGCATTAGAGGTCGTGACAACGTTTAAAATAATAATCATATATATGTGAGTGAGGGAGTGAGGGAGGGATGGAGTGAGTGAGTGAATGAGTTAGTGAGTTAGTGAGTGTTAAAGTGCCCAAGTGAGTGTGTGAGTGAGAGACCAAATGAGTGAGTGAGAAAGGAAGAGATTGAGTGAGGGAGTGAGGGAGAGAGTGAGTGAGTGACCACCACCCCTGAACCTGGGCGGTGCCTCCCCCTCCCTCCCACTCCCTCCTCCCCCCCAGCACCCCTCACATAGACCGTCTGGCCCAGATGGGGGTGAGGCTCACCCAGCACCTGGCCGCCGCCCCGCTCTGCACCCCCAGCCGGGCCGCCTTCCTGACCGGGAGGTACCCCGTGCGCTCCGGTGAGTCCTCCACCCGACAGGGCACCACCAGCACCAACGTGTAACGCCACCACCATGACCCACCACCACCACCACCATGACCCACTAACACCACCACCAGCATGAACCACTAACACCACCACCACCATGAACCACTAACACCACCACCACCACCATGACCAACTAACGCAACCACCACCACCATGACCCACTAACACCACCACCACCATGACCCACTAACACCACCACCACCACCACCATGACCCACTAACAACACCACCACCATGAACCACTAACACCACCACCACCACCACCATGACCCAATAACACCACCACCACCACCACCATGACCCACTAACACCACCACCACCATGAACCACTAACACCACCACCACCATGACCCACTAACAACACCACCACCATGAACCACTAACACCACCTCCACCATGACACACTAACACCACCACCATGACCCACTAACACCACCACCATGACCCACTAACACCACCACCATGACCCACTAACACCACCACCACCACCAGCACCACCACCACCACCAGCACCTTGACCCACTAACACCCTCACCACCGTGAACCACTAACACCACCACCACCATGACCCACTAACACCACCACTATGACCTATGACACTATGACCCACGAACACCACCACCTCCATGACCCACAAACACCACCACCACGACCCACTAACACCACTACCACCACCATGACCCACTAGCACCACCACCACCATGAACCACTAACACCACCACCACCACCATGACCCACTAAAGGTGCGGCCACACCAACCGCGTTGCTCGCGTTGGACACCGCGAGTACCGCGCCTAACCTGAAGCTTGATCGGTGTGTGGTGGTTCAACGCTTCCACTGCGCCACCGCAGCTAGATGAGTCCATGTCCATGCAAGTGAACGGAGCGTTCCCTCTTCGTCATAACTATCAAACCAAACATCCTTCACATTCACTGAGCAAAAATTATGAAATTAAAATGTACATTTCTCGCTACATTTTTTTCCATAAACGCATTGAATGGCGTTACTATGTAACTATTTCCACCCAGAATAAAGAAAGATGTCGGCCGTGGCTGCGCTGGAGTCCGAGGTAGGAAACCCAAACGCCGCGTTTGGGTGCATGATAGAGCTTAGATCGGGTTAGATTAAATAATCTCGGATATAAATAACACTAATCGGGTTAAATAACTTCACATGGTGTGTCTGGTGTGTTTCCAGCATTCGTAGTGTTGATCAGCAGAGAAATAGTCCGCCAAGACGTTGAGGTTGCTGAACAACCAGAGACTCTGTCCATGCAAGTGTACGGAGCGTTCCCTCTTCGTCATAACTATCAAACCAAACATCCTTCACATTCACCGAGCGAACATTCTGAAAGTAAAATGCACATTTCTCGCTAGAAATGTTTCCATGAACGCATGTAATGGCGTAACTATGTCACTATTTCCACCCAGAATAAAGAAAGATGTCGGCCGTATGCTTCTGTGCAAGCTCACTACTCTCTGCCAGTGACGTCGGGTCAAGCTCCACGCTGATTGGCTACCGTGGCTTAGCGTCACGCGTTGAAGCGGTGAAAGTTAAATTTTCTGAACTCCGGGCGTTGGTGCGGTGGGCGCGGTACTGCGTTTACGTGCGTAATTACGTGCAACTTCCGCGCCTAAAGCCCCCAACGCAACGCTTCACCGCTTCACCGCGTGTACCGCGCCTAGACCAATGGTTCCCTATGCAAAAATGCCGATTTTCAACGCCCCTACCGCGAGCAACGCGGTTGGTGTGGCCGTACCTTAACACCACCACCACCATGACCCACTAACATCACCACCACCATGACCCACTAACACCACCACCACCATGACCCACTAACACCACCACCACCATGACCCACTAACACCACCACCACCATGACCCACTAACACCACCACCATGACCCACTAATACCATCACCACCACCTCCACCATGACCCACTAACACCCTCACCACCATGAACCACTAACACCACCACCACCACCATGACCCACTAACACCACCACTATGACCTATGACACTATGACCCACTAACACCACCATCACCATGACCCACTAACACCACCACCACCACCATGACCCACTAACACCACCACCACCACCACCACTATGACCCACTAACACCACCACCACCACTATGACCCACTAACACCACCACCTCCACCATGACCCACTAACACCACCACCTCCATGACCCACAAACACCACCACCATGACCCACTAACACCACCACCACCACCATGACCCACTAGCACCACCACCACCATGAACCACTAACACCACCACCACCACCACCATGACCCACTAACACCACCACCACCACCACCTCCACCATGACCCACTAACACCACCACCACCATGACCCACTAACACCACCAACACCATGACCCACTAACATGACCTTCTAACACCACCAACATGACCCACAAACACCACTATGACCCACTAACACCACCACCACCACCATGACCCACTAACACCACCACCATGAACCACTAACACCACCACCATGACCCACTAACACCACCATCACCACCATGACCCACTAACACCACCACCACCATGACCCACTAACACCACCACCATGACCCACTTACACCACCATGACCCACTAACACCACCACCATCATGACCCACCACCACCACCCCCCCCTAACTTGTTGACTGGTGACCAGAGGGGGAGTTGTCATGCCCATCTGTGTGTAACTGGGGGCAGGTATGGTCGGACTGGGCAGAGTGGGAGCCTACATCTTCTCCGCCTCCTCCGGAGGTCTTCCCAGCAACGAGGTGACCTTCGCCAAACTGGCCAAAGGTCAGGGCTACAACACAGCTCTGATAGGTGGGTACCGGCCCCCCGGATCCGTCCCTCACTCAGTCACCCGGTCAGTTGGTCGGTCACTCACTCCCCCACTCACTTGGTCAGTCGCTCACTCGGTCACTCACTCACCCACTCACTCGATCACACTCACTCGGTCACACTCGCTCACTCACTCAGTCACTCACTTGGTCACTCACTCACTCACTCACTGAGTTACTCCCTCACTCATGTGGTAGAAAATAACAGAATTCTATCACTTCAACTAACTAAGAGAGCATGAGGGATCGAGGAGTCTGGATCGAGTATGACAAGAGACTTTATTGTTACCCGCGAACAAGCAACAATGAAGCCGAGTGAGGTTTGCAAAGACGCTGCCGGGTCACCCGATCACGGTCTTTTTATTCTCTCAAACAAAGCTGTTTTCCATATGGTATGACCTGCCTCAGCATGCACATAAGAACTCCTTTTATGGTAAGGACGGTAAGCCATACATTCCTTTAAGTATGTGGTCATCATCCGCAGTTAATCTAAACATTAGGTGGACGTCAGTACGCCTTGGCCCCAGACTCTCTGGCGCCCTGTGAGGCTCTCCTATTAATTTCTTCTTTTTTTTTTTCAATTCAATTTTATTTGTATAGCCCTTAACCCATTTAGGCCTAAAACGCCTGCTAAAAAAGGCCTTTTTATGCCTAAGAACTTTTCTGTAAACCCTCTCTCAAAACCTGAAGGTTTTCAGAACAATATTCAAAGTTTGTCAACGCCTAATAAAACCTTAATTTCTCAGGCTCTATAGCAGATAAAAACATGAGGTAAAAGGCATTTGAGAGATTAATTATTTGGCTGTCAACTTGACTGACTTGCTTGGCCATAAACTTCAACTGCATATTTTTAAAAAATCAATAGACATCAAAAACATCAAGCACATTTTGAAAATCCATACAGATCTGCTTCTATGTCATACTTTTGAGGTACCAAAGTGACAAGTGATAGACACTGAAACACAGATATAGAACAAAACAAAACAGAGGGTTACTTCTTCTTTACCAAATAATTTCAATTTTAATTAATGTTCATTTTCTTTGTTGTATTATTTTGATGTTATTTGTTTTTTGATATTATCATCATATTATTATCCATAATCATCCATTATTATCAGTGACTTGTGACATAACCTATTGTAATTAGTATCAGGATCAAATCATTATCATCAGACATGAATTATTATCGTAAGAATAATCTATAATTGTCATTTGTATTGTTTTAATGTATCATATTATTATCCAAATCATCCATTATTAGCATTGCTCAGCATAGAGGTTGGTTTGCGTTATAAGACGCATCCACATTTCTTCCGTGAAGATATGGGAGAATACCTGCACCGGTGTTATAACATCTGGCATTGGCAGCTCGATCTTTATGCCAGGTTGGCGATTGAATGGAATCTTTTCCCGCGAGTGAAAGTTGCCACTCTTCCACTCGTTCGCGAAGCCTTCAAACTCGCTCAAATCCTCTTCTTCCCCAAACATCGCTTGAATCCATTGCTCTCTTACCACGCGATCAGATGGTAAAATATTTTCTTCCAAGTTATCTAATTCATCTAAGTTATCTAATTCAGTGTCTTCGATGTCACTACCTTCACTCGAATCTGCCATGTTTGATGCCATATTCGATCGCTTCGGCGATTTAAAGTTTAAACGTCCCACTGACTAAAACATGATCCACGTGTATTTCGACCAATAGAATGCTTCGCTATTAATTTAAAAAAAATCCCAAGCATCTCGTTCGCTCACCCCAAGAATATATCAACCAATCACAGTGAGTATAACTGGTCATGTGCCTTGAAAAAGACCGCATTGCTGAAAATGACACAGACGCGTTTCCCGGTCTCAATGGTAACTACGCATAGATGCGTGTTCCGGTCTTAAAGGTAAATACACACGTATGCGTGATCCGGTCTGAATGGGTTAATCACCATTACAGTCTCAAAGGGCTTAACAGGCCAAATATTTGTGACACCCCCCTTTACCCATGCCCCCACACGGGCAAGAAAAAACTCCCTTGAAATCAGCAAGGAAGAAATCTTGAGAAGAAACGCATTTTATACTCTTGGGAAAAGAGAACTTTTGTCATGTTATGTAGTTCTAGTCTAGCTGTTGACTGTCGAAATTCCACGCAACCAGTTCTAAGTAGTAAGAGAACTTTTGTCATGTTATGTAGTTCTAGTCTAGCTGTTGACTGTGGAAATTCCACGATCTATCAACAAGTTCTAAATAGTAAACACACACTACAAGTTGACAATTTAAATTACATAAATCCTTTTCGAAGTTGGGTCTCTGAGGTGGCAGTGCATTCTTTTTCAGTTTGCACAATGAGAGAGGGAGGAAGGAGTAGAACAGTATTTTTATATTTGGTATATTCCTCCTGATTGACTTATTTTGTTCATTTGTTAGATACTACATATGGCATCAAAATGCACTATTTTGCAGTTTGCACAATTTAAGTGCCGTGTTTGCACAATGTTATTGCACAAAAAAGTTGCATGTTAAAGAAATGTTTAATAAATGTTGATATTTTAACAATAAATGTTTTGATATCCATTCTGTGTGAAAAGTTACATTGATGAAGTAATGTGAAATAATTGGTAACTGAAAAAATAATAGTTAGATTAATCGTAAAATTAGTCGTTAGATTAGTCGACTAATCTAAAAAATAATCGCTAGAATAATCGTTTGAAAAATAATCGTTTGGGACAGCTCTAGTAGCCAGTGCAGAGAGGCGAGAATAGGTGTGATATGATCAAACTTTCTCGTTCTGGTCAGCAGTCTAGCTGCCGCATTGTGTACAAGCTGTAGACTTTTTGTGGTAGAGTTCGGTAATCCCGAGAACAGTGCATTGCAATAGTTCAGATTTGATGAAACAAATGCATGAATCAGTGTCTCTGCATCCGCTGCAGATAACATTGGTCTGATTCTTGCAATGTTTTTCAGATGGAAAAAGGCAATTCTAGTTATACTTCTTATATGTTGGTCAAAGCATAGTTGAGGGTCAAACCGGACACCAAGATTTTTGACGGACGCACTCTGTGGAATGGCGAGGCCAACCAACCACAGAGAGACATCCTCTAACTCTTCCCGGTCCCGCTTCGAGCCGATAATTATCAGCTCTGTCTTCCCAGTGTTAAGCTGTAGGAAGTTTTGTGACATCCAGCCCTTCACAGCAGCCAGACAGGACTCAACCGTTTGAATCTGGGGGGAATGTAGAGCTGGGTGTCATCCGCGTAGCAATGGAAACTAATTCCGAAGCTGCGGATAACGTCGCCCAGGGGAAGCATATAGATTGCAAAAAGTAATGGACCAAGGACCGACCCTTGTGGTACGCCAAAGCGTAATTTACAGTGCTTTGATTCTGAACCCTCATGAAGCACAAATTGGGTTCTATCTGTGAGGTACGATTCAAGCCAACCAAGAGCCGTACCCCCGAAACCAACATAGTGCTCAAGACGGTGAAGAAGAGTGCTGTGGTCGATCGTGTTGAATGCAGCGCTCAGGTCCAGCAGCACAAGCATTGAGCTTGTATTTTTATCCAAAGCAAGAAGTATGTCATTTACAACTCTTGTAATAGCAGTTTCAGTTGAGTGGAAATTCATGAACCCCGACTGGAAAGGTTCGAAGAGATTGTTCCTCGTCAGATAATCAACGATTTGCTTTGCTACAATCCTTTCCTGTACCTTGGACAGGAAGGGCAGATTCGATATAGGCCGATAGTTCCTGACTAATTCAGGATCTAGGCCAGGCTTTTTGAGTAGCGGTTTTATCACCGCAGCCTTGCAATTGGAGGGAACAATTCCTGTTGAAAACGAGAGATTCATAAGCGAGAGGATTGCAGGCCCCACCGTGGGAAGAAGTTCCTTAAGAACCCTGGAAGGGAGAGGATCCAACATACAAGTTGTTGGCTTTGATGCCTTTATCACCCTTTCAAGTTCCACCAAAGGAATTGCCTTGAACTCCAGAAGAGTTGCGTCAGAGTTCCCCATCCTGCCCCACAGGATGTGTAGGACAAGCCGCGCGGCAAGCATCAATTTCCTCTCTAATTGATTGAATCTTATTCTCAAAGAAATCCATGAATTCACCTGCTACGATCGAGGAGCCTACGGTCTGAGTCTGTTTCTGAGTGAGACAAAAAAATAAACTTGGGATTGTTTATATTCAAGTTGATGATACTGGAAAATCAGGCGTTCCTGGCAATAGTCAGCGCACCCTTATAGGTGAGCAGACTGTTATGCCATGCATGATGAAAGACCTCAAGTTTAGTCGAGCGCCATTTGCATTCAAGGATCCTGCAGCTTCGCTTCAGAGTGCGCGTTTCTGCATTAAACCAGGGGGCTGGTTTTTTCAATGTTTGTTTTTTAGTTACGTTCGGAGCAACTGAATCAATGGCAACAGACAAGGCAATGTTGAGGTCATCAGTAAGGCACTCCACAGAACCACTATAGTTACAAAGAGGTGCAAGTGAAGCAGGTGTGATGCGGCGACAGCTGAAAGTAGCTTGCTGATCGTCGCAGGGGCAGGATACCACCAGCTGGAAAGTGAGCAAAAAGTGGTCTGATAAAGCTGAGGTGTAGGAAGAGACCACTAGCTGTGAAATGTCTACACCGCGGGTCAGAACGAGATCCAGCATGTTTCCACCGATGTGGGTTGGGTGCTGGACGAGCTGTTTGAAGCCAAGCGTATCTGTAATGGACAGAAAAGCCCTTGCGAGGGCATCAGATGGGTTATTCACATGAATGTTGAAATCCCCAATAAGCAAAATATTGTCTGAGTATGTAGCCAGGTCAGCTGCAAAGTCAGAAAACTCATCAACAAAAACTGAATACGGTCCTGGGGGACGGTATACTACAGCTAAAACGAAAGAGTCTGGAACTCGTTTCGCTTCTCGGGGAGCTGAGGTGCAGAGCGCTAGCACCTCAAAGGATCTGAAAATATATCTATTCTTTGGCTTTAAATTAAGCTTAGAATTAGATATCAGGGCTACTCCACCACCTTTCTTAACTTCTCTAGATACTTGGGTGCTAACGTAATGGGGTGGAGTAGCTTCGTTTAGGGCTAGAAACTCATCTGGTTTTAACCAGGTTTCACAAATCCCCAGTATGTCGATCTTTTTATCAATAATTAGATCATGGACCAAGAGCGCTTTAGATGAAAGCGACCTTATGTTCATGAACCCTATTCTGAGTGCTTCCATTTTATTATTTTCAGAGGGAGTCCGGTTAACACTCTGAAGCGGTCAAGGGGATGCCGCGGTTTCGACATACTGGTTGCGGCCCTCGCCTGCGGGTTTTACACCTCGAGACAGCGCGAGGCCGCACCACCGTACATATAGGTACAGCGTTATTTTCAGAGGGAGTCTGGTTAACACTCAGCTCTGAGGTGATCAGTGGGATCGCCAGAGTTGGACATACTGGTCGCGGCCCTCGCCTGCGGGTTTTACACCTCGAGACAGCGCGAGGCAGCACCACCGTACATATAGGTACAGCGTTATTTTCAGAGGGAGTCTGGTTAACTCTCAGCTCTGAGGCGATCAGTGGGATCGCCAGAGTTGGACATACTGGTCGCGACCCTCGCCTGCGGGTTTTACACCTCGAGACAGCGCGAGTCCGCACAACGTACATATAGATACAGTGTTAATTTCAGAGGGAGTCCGGTTAACACTCAGCTCTGAAACAATTGGTGCAATAGATACTGGTTCAGCTAACCCATCTGCTGTTCTAGACTCTGCAATGTAAACTATCATGTTGCTAGCAGGTTTGCTAAACTTCTGCAGCCAGCGTGCTGTGAGTGGATGAGTCACGCCTGACTAAGACATCTATCTATGTTTTTTTCATAATTGAGGCGCCTAACCCAGTAGGGTGTAGGCCGTCTCTCATGAGCACACCAGGACGACCCCACAGGGAGGGCCAGTTATCTATGAAACCAAAGCCCTGCTCTGAACTATATCGTGCCAGCCAGCGATTTAGAGACAATAATCTACTATAACGCTCATCATTACCCTTATCGGGTAGAGGGCCAGAGAGAATTAATCGATGCCGACACATCTTTCTGGCGAAGTCACAAAGCCTAGCTATGTTGCTTTTTGTGACCTCAGTTTGTCTTGTCCTAGCATCGTGAACTACAATGTTGTCGAAACTAGTGTCGGTGTTTGGTGCATCTAATCTAACTCCAAATGAGGTCTGCAACATGTCAGCACCCTAAGATTAGCTTCAATGTCGGGAGCCCTGGCCCCAGGTCGGCAAATAACTTTCGCTGGCGAGTGTATTCTAACTTTACGTGTAACAGAATCACCTATGACTAGCGTTTTTACCCCCGAAAAGGACTTGCGAGGCAGGGTACTGACCGCAACCTGCCTCGCAAGTGGTGCTGCCGACAGGATTGCCTTGACGGAGTCACTGCTAACGATAGCGTTAGCTCCACGAGTCCGCCTGGCGGGTCTCTTCTCTATACTTTCTGGAGTATCTGTTTCCTTTATGCTAGCTACCCTTTCATCCTCTAACTGACAGATACGTCTCTCTAACAGAGCTATCTTATCCATGAGAAAGGCAGAGCAAGAACAACCGGAATCCATGCTTACCGTGGTTGATGCAGACGGAGCTCCAGCGAGGAAACAGCGAATACAATACAGAGTATGCAGAACAGGTCGCAGATATAAATACCGAAAAATAGATACAAACCGAGATAGCAGGTTGACGCTAAGCGTCCTGTTAACCAAACCAAACAAACCAAGCCAGCTACCCGGAAGTTGCGTCCGCGGCATCACACGGCTGCGTCTGCGGCGTCGCACGGCAGCCTCGGGTCAGCCTGTAGAGAGAGAACACAGGTTACGTGAAAGACGCACGATAGTGGAAAGCAGCAAAATCAGAGGTGATTTTGCTGCTTTCCACTATTAATGTATCGATATGATATATAGGCCTGATAATACTCATAGTTAATATAAAAAGTAATGGTTAATTTCTCCCATACTCACTTACTTACTCGGACACCCACTCTTTCACTCACTCGGTCCCACTCAACTACTCGTTCTCCCAATCAATGTAAATCAACTTCCTTAGTCATTCACTCACACAAACGTCCGAAATTTTGTCGGACGTTGGTCCTCTCTAGTGAAATCTGTTGTGGAACTTGTCATTGCTCGGACAAACATCTGACAAACGTCCAATAAACGTTGAACGTCCTTTTCCCGCCGCCTCCAGGAAAGTGGCACCTGGGTCTGAACTGCGAGCGTGCCGGGGACCACTGCCACCACCCCGCAAATCACGGCTTCGACCTCTTCTACGGCACGCCCATGACGCACCTGCGGGACTGCATCGCGGGCCACGGCTCTGTCTTCGCCCAGGTGTGGCCATACGTCCGATACGTGGTCGCCGCCTCGTTCTGGACAGCCGTCCTTTGCTTCGCCTGCCTGCCCGCCCCGTTCGGAGGCTGGCGGGTTGGGCTGGGACTGCTGCTGATCGGGGCCGCCGCGGCCGGCCTGTACCTCGTGTTCGACCACCTCATCGGCGCGCTGAACTGCGTCCTGATGCGGGACCAGCAGGTGGTCGAGAAGCCCTACGTCAGCGAGGACCTGACCGCACGCATGACCTGGGAGGCGGTGGACTTCATGGAGCGGTAGGGCGGCGGTCTGGGTTTAACGATGGCGATGTCGGTGGTGGGTCATGATTGTGGTGTTAGTGGGTGGTGGTGGAGGTGGTAGTGGGGTTGGTGGTGGTGGTAGCGGTGGTGGTGGAGGTGGAGGTGGTGGTGGTGGCGGTGGAGGTGGTGGTTGTAGTGGTGGTGATAGAGGGTAGTGGCGGTGGAGGTGCTAGTGGCGGTGGTGGTGGTGGTGGTAGTGACGGTGGTGGTGGAGGTGGGGGTGGTGTTAGTGGCGGTGGTGGTTGAGGTGGTGGTAGTGGTTGTGGTAGAGGAGGTGGTGGTGGTGGTGGTGGTGCTGGAGGTGGTAGCGGTGGTGGTAGTGGTGGTAGTCGCGGTTGGTGTAGTTGTGGTGGTGGCGTTGGTAGTGGCGGTGGTGATTGGTGGAGGACGTGGTGGTGGTGGTGGTGTTGGTGGAGATGGTAGTGGTGGTGGTGGGGTTGGTAATATTGGTGGTGGAGGTGGTATTGGTGGTGATGGAGGTGGTGGTGGCGGTGGTGCTGGTGGAGTGATTCCCTCCCTCCCTCCCTCCCTCCCTCCCTCCCTCCCTCCCTCCCTCCCCCACTCCCTCACCCCCCCCATCCCTCCCTCCCGGCCTCATCCCCTCACCCTCTCACCCTCTCACCAGTAACTCGGGGAAGCCCTTCCTCCTCTTCCTATCCTTCCTCCAGGTGCACACGGCCCTCTTTGCCACGCCTACTTTAAGGGAGTCCGGCCCCCACGGTATCTATGGCGACGCGGTCCGAGAGGTGGACTGGGCTGTGGGTGAGTGTGCCTGCCGGTTAATTGGGTTAGGGTTAATTAATGTCCGCCAAATGAATTGCTTGTCTGTTTGCGAGGTGCCTGCTAGGTGTGCGTGCTAGGTGTGGGTGCTAGGTGAGGGTGCGTGCCAGGTGCGGGAGTGCTAGGTGCGTGATAGGTGTGGGTGCTAGGTGAGGGTGCGTGCCAGGTGCGGGAGTGCTAGGTGCGTGATAGGTGCGGGTGTGCTAGGTGCGTGCTAGGTGTGTGTTCTGAGGTGAGCTCTGACCATACCCCCGACCCCCGGCCCCAGGGTTCGTCGTGGACACCCTGGAGAGGCTGAACCTGAGGGGCAAAACGCTGGTGTACCTGACTTCGGACCAGGGCGCCCACCTGGAGGAGGTCTCGGACCAGGGCGAGGTCCACCATGGCTCCAACGGCGTCTACAAGGGTAGGAGGACGCCCCCGCTCCACGCTAGCTTTTAGAGCTAACTGAGAAAGAAGGGCGGGAAAATGGAGAATGAAGTTTAAAGGCGAATGAGGTGCATGCGTGCTAGGTGTGAGCTACGTGTGTGTTAGGTGCACGAGTGCTAGGTGTGTGCTAGCTGTGTGTTAGGTGCGAGCTAGGTGAGTGCTAGGTGTATGGTATGTGTGTGCTAGGTGCGTGCAAGGTGTGTGCTAGGTGCATGTGTGCTAGGTGCGTGCTAGTTGTGTGCTAGGTGCGTGTATGCTAGGTGTGTGCTAGGTGTGTGCTAGGTGCGTGCTAGGTGTGTGCAAGGTTTGTGCTAGGTGCGTGCGTGCTAGGTGCGTGCTAGGTGTGTGCTAGGTGTCCATGCGTGCTAGGTGTGCAGGGGAATGAAGCCAGTCAACTTCTATTGATTAAAGTTGGTAACAAGGTCATGTTTTTCCTCTGTATCATGAAGCAGTAGTTTCTATGTCCGTCCGAGCTGTTTGTTGAGATTATTTTGAGATTATTTTCTCACTCGCTCGCTCACTCACTCACTCACTCACTCACTCACTCACTCACTCACTCACTCTTCCCTCCCTTACTCCCTCCCTCAATCACTTACTCGGTCACTCACTCCCTTACTCACTTACTCAGTCACTCATTCACTCTCTCCCTTACTCACCTCTCACCCCCTCCCTCCCTCCCTCCCTCCCTCCTTCCACCCCTCCCTCCCTCATTAACCTAAGCACCACCCTTCACCCCCCTAGCGGGTAAATCCACTAACTGGGAGGGGGGGATCCGGGTCCCGGGGATCCTCAGCCTGCCCGGGCTGCTCCCCCGGGGGCGGGTGGTGGACCAGCCCACCTCCCACATGGACCTGCTCCCCACCCTGACCGCGCTGATGGGGGCGCGCCTGCCACATGACAGGTCAGACCCCGCTAGGTGGATGATTGGTTGAATGTGAGTAAGGATGTGTTAATCTGTGTATGCGTGGGTGAATGTGTGTATGAATGGGTGAATGTGTTTATGAATGGGTGAATGTTTATGAATGGGTAAATGTGTGTATTAATGGGTGTATGAATGTGTGAATGTGTATGCATGGGTGAATGTGTGATTGTGTGTTTGTATGGGTGTATGAACAGGGGTGGATGGTGTATAGGGGCGATTTGGGCGACGCACTACAAACTGGGAGAAAGAGGATTATTTTATTTTTTTTATTCTATCACGGCAAAAGTAGTTTTCAGTGTTCTAGACCTATTATCTGTCATTGTCCAATCAGAATCGTCAGATTCAAGTCGCGTTTCAAATGGTCCCGCCTCTATGGGCGAATTCATCGACCAAATCGCCCAAGCCTTCTCCGTTGACTCTAATGTTAAAACTTTTTTTTTCGGAAATTGAGCCTTCAATGCATTTTCAATGGGGATTTGGGACTCGCCCTAACGTGCTTGCGTCATACGTAACTGAGCAAAGAGCGCGAAGGCATATCTTCGATCAAGTCACTTACTGATTTCAACATGGCAGCTAACGTGCGCAATTCCGTTTCGTCTCTCAAAGAAGTTCCTTTTAGTCGACGACCCAATTCAGAAAAATTGGAAATTAAATATATTGTATATAGTTCTCTGCAAACCTATGGTGGCATCATGCCTTCAGTGTGCATATTGTATACAGTTCTCTGCGAACCTATGGTGGCATCATGCCTTCAGTGTGTATATTGTCTATAGTTCTCTGTAAACCTATGGTGGCATCATGCCTTCAGTGTGTATATTGTATATAGTTCTCTGCAAACCTATGGTGGCATCATGCCTTCGGTGTGTATATTGCAGAGTTCTTCCAAGAAAGGGTTCCAATCCAGGATAGCTTTTAACGCACTTTATTTGTTAAAGTATTTCGGTATGGTAACTACGGAGGAAAAGGAGGTGGAAGCGTGTTGAACACGTGCTGAGCGTCTCCCAGCTGATCAAAAACATTAACCCTTTGTCTGGTAGCAGCTAGAAGATTCTGACGAGTTTAAGTTTACTGTTGACTATTATGGTCGGATCCACATGGCCTGTGTGAAGTGGGCGGAGCCGGTGTGACGTATTACCCTCGGCTTCCTCACTTGTCTGTGGTGCTGCCTTCTGTGGATGGAGCAGCTATTGCAGCCTTCAGTAAGGTCCTGCTCCCCTTGTGGCTATGTATACTATTTACGGCTTATATGTTTGGTCCTGCTTCCTAGCAGGGCAGCTCAGGTTCTTAAAATACGTAACAATATTGTATATAGTTCTCTGCAAACCTATGGTGGCATCATGCCTTCAGTGTGTCTTGAACAACCACACATAAAAGGTTGCACATATTATATTGATATTTTTTCATATTTGTCTAAATGCATACTTAACTGTAGATAGATTTATGAGTGAAGTTACCAACACAATAGATTGTCCGTAACACACTCACCCCTTTTAGAATCACATTCTCTCACTCTCACTCTCTCACAAACACACATACAGATAGAGACAGAGAGAGAGAATGTTAACTTGTGTATACCGGTAATTCCCAATTATTATTGATGTATTTGCACTTTTAATCTTGCTGAATTCTACAAGGCAAATAAATTAAGTAAAAACTTAGTTCCCTGGCTCCATTCGTCTTTGTAAGGAAATGTTCTATTTTGTCTTTAGGGGCAAATGTTCTATTTAGTCTTTAATGCTTTGTTTTTATATGAAAAACACATAAAAATCTTCGGGGGGAGGAGGGCCCCAGACCCCCCTACAGGGGTTTGGTTTACAAACTTTCTGCCCCCCCTATAATAAAATTCACCAGCCGTCACTGTGTATGAATATGTGTGTATGATTGGGTGGACGTGTGTATCAATGGGTGTGTTTGAGTGGACCACTGGCTAGAAATCTGTGGTATGAACGCACACATTCACCCATTAATTAACCTCCTCTGTTAACCTCCTCCATCATGTGCTACCGGCAGGCAGCTGGACGGCCACGACCTCATGCCGCTGTTGCTGGGTCGGGCGACGCGGTCTAGCCACGAGTTCCTCTTTCACTACTGCAACGCCCACCTCAACGCCGTCCGCTGGCACCCGCCAAACTGTGAGTCTGCGCCTTTAAGGCCGCGCTGCGTTCAAGGCCCATGGGGAACTAGAGACGTCTTCAACGGTACAGATCTTGAAACTCGTAATTTCCACGTGTGACTATTAATTTGTATGAATGTGTGTATGAATGGGTGTATGAGTGGGTGAATGGGTGTATGAATGGGTGAATGTGTGTATGAATGTGCGAATGAATGTGTGCATGATATGTGTATGAATTGGTGAATGAATGTGTACGAATGTGTTTATGAATGTGTGAATGAATATGTGTATGAATGTGTGAATGATGTGTGTATGAATGTGTGAATGATGTGTGTATGAATGGGTGAATGATTGTCCCCCCCCCCCCCCACAGCGGACGCGGCCTGGAAGGCCTTCTACTTCACACCCGTCTTCACCCCCCCCGGTGGCGAGTCATGCACCGACACCCTGGTGTGCCTCTGCCACGCTCCCTACGTCACCCACCACGACCCCCCGCTGCTCTACGACCTCTCCCGCGACCCCTCCGAGGCCACGCCCCTCACCCCCACCACGGAGCCGCGGTTCGCCGTCGTCATGGCGGCGATGGCGGCGGCGGTGGAGCGCCACCTGGCCTCTCTGGAGCCGGCGGACGACCAGATGGCCCTGGGCCACGTCCTCTGGAAACCCTGGCTGCAGGTGGGTGAAAGGGTGAATGGGGATATGAGTGGGTGAATGAATGGATTAAGGTGTGTATGAATGGGTCTGAATAGGTGAATGTGTGCATGAGAAGGTGAATGAATGGTTGGATGAATGGGTGAATTGATAGGTTAGTGAATAGGTGATTGCGTGTATGACTGGTTGTGTGAATGAATGGTTGAATGTGTGAAGGAATCTGTGGGTGAATGAATGGGTTAAGGTGTGTATGAATGGGTGTGAATAGGTGAATGTGTGAATGTGTGTATGAGAAGGTGAATGAATGGTTTGATGAATGGGTGAATTAATAGGTGTGTGAATAGGTGATTGCTTGTATGACTGGTTGTGGGAATATGTGTATTAATATGTGTGTGAATGTGTGTAGGAATGGTCGCATGTGTGTGTGAATGATTGCATGTGTGAATAAATGGGTAAATTAATATGTGTATGAATGGGTCAATGAATATGTGTATGAATAGGTGAATGTGTATATGAATGAATGTGTGAATATGTGTATGAACTGGTGAATGTGTGTATGGATGTGTTAACGAATGGATGAATGTGTATATGAATGGGTGAATGGATGGGGCATGTGTGTCTGAATGTGCGTGTGAATAGGTGAATGTCAGGCAGTATTGTAAAGCGCTTTGATTAGCCCCTGGTTAGTAAAGTCAGACCACTAACCTCGTCGTCCATCTTGTTGTGTGCAGCCGTCCTGCCCGGCCCGGGGGGGCTCCGGGGGCGGTCTGTTCTGCCGGGAGGAACGCCACAGAGTTCAGAAGGCCACAGACTGGAGCTGGGCTAAATGACGTGGTTTTAACGATAACTGAAATAAAACGATGGATATGACGTTTTTGTGGCAATAGTGTAAACGAGAGCAGTTCATTCACCCATTCATACATACACACATTCATTCACCCATTCATACACACGGTTTCTCATCGGTACCCTTCCCCCTCTTTCCTAAAACTCTACCTATGGTGTCGAAAAAGGAAAACACTTGGCAAGGGGGTTCACTTCTGTTTTAAAATACATTTAAATTCTCTGTAGAGCCGTTTGTCCCTCCTGGGTTACTGTAGAAACATGGCCTCAGGGGTAGAAGCACTCCCTTCCCACACAGATACAAAGGAGTCTGAAACAAGGTAAGAATTAATATTATATTCCATTTATTAATTAATTAATTAATTAATCAATTACATTCTGTTTTTTAAGGTGCTGTTCGCTCAATTCTGTTTGAGGTTTGCGGCCCCCGGCAAGCCATTGGTCCGTTGAGCTGTCTGTCACACTCTTTGATCCGGATCAAGACCAAAAATCGGTCAATCGGCACTTGAGCAGCGCCCCCCGGGTTGTCCATGCCCCCAAACAGTTTGAGTCTCTAGTAATGAGGGAGTTTTGAGCTCATTAACGCTAGCTTGTTAGTACAGCCATCCCTCCTTCTTCAGGAAGCGGAGGGTGTCCTCCTCACCCTGTTGGCATAGCGACCGCATCCGAACGAGGGGGGGCGGGAACAGGGCCTGGTTCAGCCTCACAATGTTGTCCAATGAGAGCTGAGGGGGGGAGACAGAAGAGGAGGAAGTGGTCAGAGGCGATCGTGATCCGCTTTTCCGAGAGTCAACGTGCGTCAGAATGTCGGTCGTCGTGTTTCGTTTTGGTGTTAGTCGTGGTATGGTCGTCACCGTCGTCATGGCAAAGTTTGTTGAGGTTCTCTCTCTCTCTCTCTCTCTCTCTCTCTCTCTCTCTCTCTCTCTCTCTCTCTCTCTCTCTCTCTCTCTCTCTCTCTCTCTCTCTCTCTCTCTCTCTCTCTCTCTCTCACCAGGATGTTCATGTTGGCATGCCGGAAGTGGCGTTGGGACCGTCCCGTGTGGGCGGGGCACACGTTGACGCCCCGCCCGGCGAAGGGGGAGACGGTGAGGGTGTGGCCGGAGGGGAGGAGGGGGAGGCCGTCGCTGAAGCCCCCGTCATAATACTTCTGGGGGAGGGAGGGAGAGTGGGGGGGGGAGGGAGTCGGGTAGAGGGGAGAGAGAGAGCGTGCGAGACAGAGAGGGATAGAGGAGAGAGAGAGGGAGAGTCTTAGAAAGGGTCATTCTTTGAGTCCTATCATGCATGTGTCATCTTCATGCTGGCATTCCCAGTCATTCCCACGGCGTTCCTATTACCTGTCCACGGAACTCCAGGGTGCGGAGTCCGGCGTAGACTGGCACGAAGCTGCTGGCCAGCAGCGCCTGGGTAAGATATTCATCAGTTCAGTCAATAAATGGGAGGGGGAGAGAGAGAGAGAGAGAGAGGGTAACATCAAAGGTTATTCTTAGTTTGTCTTCGTCAAAGTTGAGAGTTTCTGAAATCATATTAGTACTACTATATATATATATATATATATATCAAATATCAATCAGTGTTCAGACAGGTTATCATTTAATGACGAGAGAGAGGGAGAGAGAGATATCAGCATTCACACAGATAGGTTAGCATTTAATGACGAGCAAAAGAGGGAGAGGGTGAGACAGAGAGGGGAAGGGAGCGAGGGGGGTGAGAGATTGGGGGAGACAGAGAAACAAAGAGAGGGGGGAGAGAGAGAGGGGAGTGACGAGAGAGAGAGACAAAGAGAGACAGACAGAGAGAGAGAGAGACAGAGAGAGAGAAACCACACCATAATCAGCTCGTCCCTGGAGCTGAACTCCCCCACCAGGCTGTTCTTCCCGCTCTTGGCGTGTGTGACGGACACCCAGAGTCTGTCAGCCGCCACCTTGTGGGCGTCGCCCGGCAGGACATCCTCCATCCCGCTCCTGGACGGAGGGGAGGAAAGAGGGACAGATCCTCATCAGCCAATGAGCTCTCTCTCTCTCTCTCTCTCTCTCTCTCTCTCTCTCTCTCTCTCTCTCTCTCTCTCTCTCTCTCTCTCTCTCTCTCTCTGCCATCTTTTGGTTTGTAACATTCAGTTTGTTACCGTAGAGCTAGCATGAAGTCGTAGCCCGGCGTCAGGGCTCCCAGCTTCTGGCTTCGCACTTCGGCCGCAAACTTGTAGGTGAAGTCTTTGCAGTGCTGTGAGAGAGGGAGGGCAGTAAAACGGTTCTTAAACTATAAAACTGATATGTAACTGTAAAACCTAATCTGTAACCATAAATGGGATCTGTAACTGTAACATTGATCTATTACTGTAACATGGACCTGTTACTGTAACATGGATCTGTAACTTTAACATTGATCTATTACTGTAACATGGACCTGTTACTGTAACATGGATCTGTAACTTTAACATTGATCTATTACTGTAACATGGACGTGTTACGCCCCGTGCCCACTACCTCCGTCAGTTGTCCGTTGCCCATTGACTTTGAATGGGGACGGACGCGCAATGCATTGTGGATCCGTCCGTTCAGTTGGAGCGTTCGCCACCGTCAGAAAGTTGAAAAATGTTCAACTTTTTCGGCAGCGACGGTTCCGTCATCCAATCAGATCGCGTATGCAAATGTAAGCACTGTGACGCGACTCGGGCTCTGACGATACTGGAAAGCGGGAAAGCGGGTCATCTTGCCTCGCAACAAGCAGGAAGAAGCGGGAAGAACCCGGCGAACCGATTTGATTGGCTGACGGATGCATCTGCAAAGACTACTCCCCCATCCGTCAGCCACGCCTTCCCACGTCCGTTGACTGACGGTGCAGTGGGCACGAGGCGTTAGTGTAACATGGATCTGTAACTTTAATACGGCTCTGTAACTATAAAACGGATCTGTAACTGGCGGATCTGTAACTGTAACATGAATCTGTTACTGTAACATGAATCTGTAACAGTAAAACGGATCTGTTAGTGTAAAACGGATATGTAACTGTTACATGGATCTTTAACTGTAAAACGGATCTGTAATACGGATCTGTAACTCTAAACGGATTTGTAACTGTAACATGGATCTGTAACTGTAAACTATCTGCAATTTTACAGCACTATCTGCAACGGTAAAATGTAATCTGAGGTACATCAAATAGTAGGCTTACTAAAGATACTTCCATTCATCCAATTGTAATAAACATAAATATTTAATGTGCAACTTAATTATGTTACGCATTGTGCACAGACGTGCACGCACACACACACACACACACACACACACACAGACAGGGTAGGCACACACATACACTAACAGACAGATACACACAGGGTAGGTACACACACACACACATACACAGAGTAGACAGACACACACAGACACATACGCACACACAGGGAGGGACTACTACACACATACACACAGGGACCACACACACACACACACACACACACACACACACACACACACACACACACACACACACACACACACACACACACACACACACACAAACTCAACCTTATCTAACGCTCTTCGTCCTCCATGTGTTCCTTTACCTCCACCTTGTCGGGGGCCGTGATGAGCACCGCGGCCACCAGGGCGCCCGCGGACGCCCCGGCGCACGCCCGGAGCGACGCCACCAGGCGGTCCCCGTGTCTCAGGAGGGCCCCCGCGGCCCCCAGTTGGTATATCCCCATGAACCCGCAGGCGGCGAAGGAAAGGTTCAGCGCGGCCATTCACTCCGGGAAAGGAGGGGAGGTCGCTTCGCAGAACTGCGCCGAAAAGCAATTAAAGTTAATTTAAATGTAATTCACAACGGGTCGTATCAGCTAAGCCACATTGACGTTTTAATTTGTGGCTGAAAAACATGCAGATTATCTCGTTTTAAATATTTGATTTGTCCCAGTGCCATAATCGATTAGACCTCTATTAATAATTGTAACCTGTCGGTACTAAACGCATTCTCCATGGAGTTGCGCACACAGAACTAGATAGATAGAGAGGTCTCTATTTAGTTTATTTGCATAGTATCGCGACGTCACCTCCTTCTTCACGCAGTTTTGCAGATGTCGCGAGATCTAAAGTCGCAGCGGGGGAGCC
Source organism: Gadus macrocephalus (assembly GCF_031168955.1). Lineage (NCBI taxonomy): Eukaryota > Metazoa > Chordata > Actinopteri > Gadiformes > Gadidae > Gadus > Gadus macrocephalus. The sequence goes on from NC_082388.1 coordinate 3,792,136, forward strand.
TGGTGTATCTTGGTGATTTAAACGTTAAGATATAATGTCATAAGCGACAAAACACGACTAGATCCACGGTAATAGCCGGTCATAACAAAGCCACCGGCGTGCTGACGCGTTTCACTTCCGGTTTGACTTCTTGGTCCTGTTTTTTCAAAGTAAAAGTCCTGACTTTTTTAAGGTAAAAGTCTTGCAGAATGTTCATCCAAAAATATATCAAAAGCCCGTTTTGTGATCAAATCAATCCAGGTGGTTTATACTTTGCTCATTCAAAGCCCATGGTGCAAGTTTCGATTAATGGGTACATTGAGCACTCAAAATATGTATATAAAGTTAGAAATGTCTCCAAAATGGTGTTAAAGTCCAGGTCAAATGTAGTTGTTTTTTTATTTGCACAGGAGAATAAACAGTAAGTTAAGTCCAATAAACGAGGAAATGATCAATGTGTCAAAAAATAGGTTGTCAAAACAGAACTTAAAGGCCCACTATGCAACTTTTTTAGCCAAAATTACATTAAGTATGCAGGTTGAGAGTTATGCTGATGGTTCTGCATCCATTTCTGGGTCGATTGGTGGGTGTGTCATTTTCCCATGTCGCCTCTACAGTGAAAAAGCGCATATGCAACTTGATCTGCTCGGACCGGGACATTCCGGATGTGACGCAGCGGAAGTATCCTAGAAAATGTAGTCAGATTGTAGTTTCGAAAATGCTTTACGGCACAGACACACACCCAAACATGGCACCGGCTAGATATAAACAGCCAGTTGCGAGGCAATTGTTGCATTCATCATGGATCAATCGACTGATTAGGAACCCAAGAGGCGACTGTCGGTGGAACAAAAGAAGAATGGACCAGAAAAGAGATCAGACACGAGTGAAAGGGGAACTATACAACTTTTTTGGCTTGATTTACCTTAATATAACAGGCTAGGAGTCATTGCGATGGTTCCATTATACATTTTTGTTCGATTGTTCGTTGTTTCAACTCCCCCTTGCGCATTTTGGCGGAGAAAAGGAATATGTTTCTGCCGGCGACCCGCCGCCCACTCTCGCGGGAGTCTCGGGTCTCGCGAAGTAACGAATTGCTTTACGGCACAGACCCCCAAACACGGAACCGGCTCGATATAAACACAAGTAACTAAGGGATTGTTACATTCATCATAGATCAGCCGACTAAAAAGAGACAGAGAAACCCAATGTCGGAGGAACAGAAGAAGAGAAAAGGGAGACTGACCGACAGAGAGGCCAGACACGAGTAAACGTTGGGCAAGCTTTTCAGGAATAGCGTGAACTGAAAGAAAAAGAAGACTGCAAATCAGACTCCGACTTGGCCGTGTTGCTTTTGAAATTGAAAGTACCCTTGGGTGAACTTTGTCCTCGTGGTATTCTTGATGTTGATAGTCTCTGTACACATGTGTTTGATCAAACCATTTTGTTGTGAGCCCTGTAAAAATTGTTTTCTCGACCGTTTTGTTGTGAGCCCTGTATGTTTCTAGCTTGCTTGGTTGCAACCATATAAACACCTTTGTTTCCATTGGTGTTTTGCTGTTCGTCTGTCTCGTCCCCCTGATACAGACTGAATCCCCGAATCCAGGTTCTTGTTTATTTAGATTATTATGTTGGCCAACACTCTCACACTGATTGTTCTGTTCAACCTAAGATAAAACAATTATAATCTAGGATATAAATTCTCCCCGTCAACTATAAAAAAGGATGGCTTTATGTTTATTGCAATACAAATACACCATTTAAAAAATGTATAACCTTGCCTACACTTCATGAACATTTACTTCGGACATGGCTCCACGCATTCGCCGGCTTCTTTGAAAACAAATGCACATGGCTCGCGTAGAAGTGCATGGGGAAGGGTCGTCAACGAGTTGTTACGACAGTGTTGTAAAATATCTACTACGAAGCTGTAGGGGGTGCTGTGTAGAGAAATGTGCGTGCCAAAACCAAGAAAACAGCGAAGAAATTCCCGAAGTTGCATAGTGGGCCTTTAACAAGCTCACAAGAACTCTCTCTCTCTCTCTCTCTCTCTCTCTCTCTCTCTCTCTGTCACATCAGACACACCAAAACTACAGAAAAGAGCAGCCAAGAACTCCAGAAAAGGCTGTGCAGTCAAAAAAAATCCAAATCTAAATAAAACACCACAATTAATACACACACACACTCCAGCCAGGCCAGTCCAACACACACACACACACACACACACACACACACACACACACACACACACACACACACACACACACACACACAAAAGTAGAGATAACTTCATAGCAGGCAGGAGGAGAAGGGAAGTCCAGTATTTCAGAATGCTTAACGGGGCATTGGCACTGGCAGAGAAACCGGCAGATGGATTCAAATTCAACTGGAAAACAGATAAAAATAGGAAAATACTAAGTACAAACTATGGGGATGTGAAGATGTAACATACTCTTCAAAGTACAATATATGAATAGGACTATGCCTAATTCAAGATAAGAATAATATAATAATATTAATAAAAAGAAAACTTCTCTACCTTAGTGAGACTTCTGGCACTGGGAGGAGTCAGCAAGCTTCTCATAATCCGGGCGGTAGGAGCTGAGCGCCAGCCTTAGGCAGGCCGCAAGGTGGTCATCAGTCAATGTCGTTCTGTACTTCGACTTGATGATTTTCATGTGAGAAAAGGCAGACTCACACAAATATGTTGATCCAAAAAGGGAAGACATATTCAGTGCACATTGTCTGAGGCTTGGATACTTCTCTTCCAGCAACAGGTTCCAAAATTCGCCACTTATGCCAGGTGTTGCTCTTGCTTTTAGCTCAATGTCATTTGTGAGAGTAAGAATTTCGTTCTCCACAGCACTGCCGTCCAGGCTGAAGAGCGTGGCTATTTGGGGGGCAATGCAATGAACATCAACATTTGCAAATGGAAAGCATAGGAACTGGGCAACGGGCTCAATGGAAGCAAAGTCCGCAAACCGGCGCTCAAACTCCGATAGAATGCTTTGAATTTGTTGCGCATAAGCATCTGACAGCTCCACACTTTCCTTGCCCTGGCGGCAGAGCTCTGCCTCCATGTGTGGAAATCTCCTCAGGTCACACCGCTGCAACCTGCTTAACAGCAGGCGTAACTTTGTTTTAAATGCGTTCACTGAACTGATCATGTTGGCGATGTGCTTTCCTTTCCCCTGCAGCTCGAGATTCAAGTCATTGATCTTATTGGTGACATCGGTGAGAAAGGCCAAATCAGTGAGCCACTGACCGTCATCCAGCTGGGAATAAGCAACAGCATGGGTTGTTGAGTGTTTCAGGAACTCTTTAATTTCGGGCAAAAGTTCCAAAAATCTTTTGAGGAATCTGCCACGGCTCAGCCACCTGACGTCGGTGTGCAGCAGCAGATCTGTGTGGTCTGCACCTGCCTCCTCCAGCTGGGCACGGAATAAACGCCTCTGTAAACTCCTGGCCCGAACAGAGCAAGCGATATTCATCGCAACATCCATGACGTCCTTCATATTTAAAATCTTGCCGCACAGCTGTTGTTGATGAATGATGCAGTGGTAGCTCAAAAAATCCGGGAAAGATTCCGAAAGCTTGCACAGAACAACGAACCCAGCAGTGCGCCCAACCATAGATGGAGCCCCATCAGTTGTGATGGATGTCAGTTTGAAGAGAGGTAGATTAGACTTGCTGACGAACTCCATAAAAGTGTCAAAAATATCTGACCCTCTTGTGTGCCCTTTCAAAGGCAAAATGGTCAGGAGCTCCTCTTTTGCCGTCATGTCGCCAAAAACCATCCGAATGAAAACACACAACTGCGCCACATCCACAGCATCAGTCGACTCATCAAATTGCAAGGAAAAACAAAGGCAGTGTCATTTTGTAGCTGCTGTTCTATATCCCCTGACATGGCCTCGCACCGCCTTGTAACGGTGTTCCTGGACAGCTGCATATCTTCAATAGAGGACACGATCTCTTTCTTGTATTTGAAGTCAGCAAAAAGCGTGTCAGCGGCTTCCAAAAAAGCTTCCTTGAAAACTTCGCCATCTTTAAAACATTTTTTTCGCTTTGCCAGAACTCTACTGACACGGTAAGACGCTACCGTGGCAGCTTTACTCTTGTTGACAGGTCTCGTAAACACTGCACGCTTTGCGGCTAGTTGTCTCTTCAGCTCAGAAACCTTCTCAGTCCGTAGAGCTGATCTCGCCGGGAAGTCACTAGCATACTTCTTGTGAACCGTAAGAAAGTGTCGCTCCAAATTCCCCTTCTTCGGAATGGCCACAGCAGCATTACAGATCAGACAAACCGACTTTGAATTTGAAAAAGTAAAAAAGTAATCATCTTCCCACTCGCGATGAAAGTGATACGTTTTAGCTTTTTTGGCTTCCGACATTATCTCTTCAACTGACAGCTACGTCTTCCCGCTGTAGAGTCCCTGGTTACAACCTAGCAACCGTGGCAAACCATGGCCAGCAATCAGACTCTAGCATGAATAAAAAAGGTTGCCTGCATACTTATTTTTCTTTTTCATTTTATTATTATGAAAATACACATTGGCCTCTCATGAACAATGATTTGATTAGTGTTTTTTATTTTGTATTTATTTATTTATTTTTTGTCATACACTTCTCGCGATCGACTGAAACTCCGCCCACGATCGACTGGTAGATCGCGATCGACTGGTTGGGCACCCCTGAGGTAGACGCATACTAGAACTAGCACCATGGCGTCTAACGGGGATGAGGAAGAGGTAGCAAGACCCACAGTCAACATTTATGATGGCCCACCACAGCCATATAATTTCGAACCGGTTAGACGTGAGAGGGCAAATGAGGAAATACCGAGAGCCGATGGCCGTCAAAGACAAATAAATGCATGGTCAGTGATGGAACACTGATGAAGGGCTAGACCCGAAATGTTTAATTCTAATTAATTCTGCAATAGTGTGGTCATACCTGAGGGTCAGCTGACCCTCAGGTATTTCTCTCACACACACACACACACACATACTATTTCATGCATGCATACATGCAATGATACTTGCAAAAAGCACATCAAGCAGACACACAGTGAGCCCAGACAACACCGCACACCGAGGTTGACAAGGCACAGGTAAAATGATTGCCAAATTATTTTGAATTACATGCAAAAAAAATTCATGCAAATAATAACAACTAAATCATTAGAATTTTCTGTGGAAAATAATAATAATGTGAAATTAGGTTTTCTTGAAGCGTGACTGCCGGGCTAGGTAGAGGCTGACGGCCTCCTCCTTAGGAATCTGTTCGAAGGATTTGGCGATGGGGGCGGGTACATTGGAGGACGAATTGGCGCTAACCTCTCGAAGAACCGCGGGTGAATTGACGTAGCTCTCCCGAAGGGCCTTCATTAATGATGTTGCATAACCTGCAGACATAATAATAATAATATTAATTATAATAATAATATTACTTTATAAAGATCATGGTCACTGATCACCGATGTCTCGTGCGCCATCTCAAAATATGATAGAACTGCATGACACTGCTTACCGTATGAGGCTGCCTCTTTGATGGAACGCATCACATGGGCACCTTTTCTGAAGCGCGGATACCGCACGCAGTACTTCTCCGTTCCGTCACTTCTCCGTGCTGTCTCGCGATTGGCATTGTAATGCAGCGCCGCTAAGAGAAGCCTACAAAATAACACATTTGAGAAAACCTTTGGAACTTGGTGTATGTATGACAAAATACTACAATAGGCATGTTAATAGGTAGGTACTATTATTACTATAAAATGAATAATAATTGGCAGTGTTATTCCATTGGATAGCACTGACCTGCTATACATCCCAAGGTATGAAAACCCTGTGTGCTTGGGCGTGAAGTGCAAGATGAGGGAGTGGTAAGCCTCAAGGGAGAAGTCTACACTGTCTACACTGTCCTCGGTCACCTGCTGTGAGGCGTCTGTCAACATCTTGCGAAAACAAATATAAAAAAGTATTTAAATATAAAGTATAGTGTATATATAAGTATATAAAAAAGAAATGCAAGGGTGTAGTGGTGAAATAAGTGGTGGGTAAACTATGGGGTAGTGCATTTACTGTATTGGGAGGTAGCTAAACTCTGAAGTGAGAAGTGGATAAACTCTGTTTCTGAAATTCTGAGGTGGGTAAACTGCGTTTACTTGCGTTTAGCCTCCACTACAGCCCTGGCGACACGGTCACGGTCAAATATATGTGAAAGAGAACCGTAGCAGTCTAGCACTAACACAAAACACAAACACACTGTTGTGAAAGCCGCTTGATGATGACGATCACTGATCCAAACACTAGCCATGAAGCTTTCATGACGATATGGACATTTACTTCAGGGCAATTTTGTTTTGGCTCATATTCGTGAATCACGAAATATGCTCTTCTAATGTCAGACTGATCATGCTTGTAGTGGAGGCAGTGTCAAAGGGAACACGGTATGCAAAATACAAACAGAGCTAGCTAACGCGCAGCTTGTAATTAGCAGCTATAGCATTATGCTTACCGTGGCAATCTCTCGCTTGCGGCAGACGGTGTCTCTCGACCTCGGGACAGGGCAGGCAGAGTGGTTTGCATGCACAGACGGCACGGCGGTAGGAATTAACTTCGCCATCCTCTCACTCTTTAAACCAAGTGAGACCATCTTGGCATCCCCTGAGTGGTAATCATCCTCCTTGAAATGCGCGCTGCATATTCATGAGTATGCGGTAACAGAGCTAGCTGAAAAATAAGCTAGCTCTTTGCTTCCGAAGCACCCAGTTTCGGAAGATCCCTTTATCCTTGGGGAAGCAATGGACCCTATGTCCACTTTTGCTTGAGTTGTTGCACCCGCCACAAATACAGTAGTAAACCATTTTATCTATTTATATATCTACTCTATCTATCTATCAGCTATCTATGTTATGTTATGCTATGCTTTCTATCCCTCACTATCTATCTATGTTATGCTATGCTATCCCTCACTATCTATCGATGCTATGTTATGTTATGCTATTTTATCTATCTATATATATATATATTTATCTCTACATATATATTTAGGCTATCTCTATCTATGTATTTACTTATATAATCTGACACTGTCACTCTCTCACTAGCGGCTTCGGCTGTGTTGTCCCAAAGCGGAGTACCTCATCTGACGTCATGCAATGCATTGTGGGAGAAATAAGAATCATCGCTGACCTGTTGCTAACCGCTAAAATATCACCTACTTTTCTTATTATATTTATTTTTTGTGATAACCTACATCATCAAATACAATGGATAATTGTTTAAATGTTTATTACCAACTAGAAAATTGCCAGAAAAAAAAAAAAAAAAAACCTGCACCATGGGCTTTAAACACAGCCAGACATTGCTTATAAGTAATTCCTGCCTTCATTTTGTGTTTTTAATTTATGAAAATCAGGCGAATAAGCAACGCAAGTGTGGCATTAGGGGAAAAACAAGCTAGCCGACAACGCCACCCTAGGAATTGCACCCAGGGATATATTAATCAATTAACTCAAAACAATTATCTAG